>NW_027094446.1:5000-96049 GCF_029207755.1 Chamaea fasciata
GAAACAGACAAAGAGAGAGAAATAGACAGAGCCAGAGAGAAATAGACAGAGAGAAATAGAAAGGAAGTGAAATAGAGAGTGAAATAGACACAAAGACATACAGAGAAACAGGGTTAGAGAAAAATAGAAATCAAAAGAGAAAAACAGAGAAACAGCATGAGAGAGAAAGAGTGAAACAGTTAGAGTGAAAGCAAAAGACAGACTGAAACAGACTGAAAGCAAAACAGACAGAAAAAGAGAGTTAAAGAGAAAGAGAAACAGAAAAACATCTAGAAATAGAATAACAGAGAAAAATTAAGAGTTAAGAGAGAAAGAAGCAGAATTAGACAGAAAAGGAAATAGCATGAAGGTGTAGAGAGGAAAATAGACTTACCTTGAGGTAGGAAATAGAATAAATGACTCTGACACCAAATAAACACAGGAGCCAAATGGGGGAGAGGGGGGCACGGGGTATCTTTATTGGGGGGGCAGGGGGGCATCTTTATTAGGGTATATTCAGCTTTTATTGCATGAATGGGTTTCTTTACACTTTAGTAAACATACAGAAACAACAGATACAAATGCAAATACAGATACAGTCCATAGGCACACCTATAAAATTACAATTTACATACAGAGCAATACATTGAAATACAGCAGCAAATGCCAATACAGAACAATACAAGGCAATACAAGCCAAATGACTATTAACACAATAGAACCATTTTTCAAAATCTGAAACACTCATTATATCTTGTTTTATTGTTACAGGAAACCCAAAACAAAAGCAGCACACATAAAACATAACAATCGTCCACCGCACACACCTCCTTCAGCATGCGCACCGTGCACCCTCTCTCGCCTCTCAATCCCCTACCGTCAGCACACACTCGCAACGCTCCTCGGGAACGTGGTTCCCGGGAGCCCTGAAAAAATCAGCCTGCCTGACAAAAACCCCGGTCCCTAGGCCGTCGGCACCCAAACTTTGGCGATGAACGTCGCCTCGCAGACCGGCCGGGACCGAGGAAAAAAAAAACCCAGCCGGGGGGAAAAAAAAAAAAACCCCCCCGGCTGGGGATTTTTTATTCTAAGTTTAAAATGTGTTGAAAAACCTGGAAGGCAAAAGTCACACACACAAGGTTAGAACCAGTCAACATGCACACAAACCCACCCTCTCTCACCTCTCAATCCCCTACCATCAGCACACACTCGCACCGCTCCTCGGGAACGTGGTTCCCGGGAGCCCTGAAAAAATCAGCCTGCCTGACGAAAACCCCGGTCCCTAGGCCGTCGGCGCCCAAACTTTGGCGATGAACGTCGCCTCGCAGACCGGCCGGGACCGAGGAAAAAAAAAACCCAGCCGGGGGGAAAAAAAAAAAAACCCCCCCGGCTGGGGATTTTTTATTCTAAATTTAAAATGTGATGAAAAACCTGGAAGGCAAAAGTCACACACACAAGGTTAGAACCAGTCAGCACACACACTCGCACAGGCAAACCCAAGCAGACAGACAAGTCTCAGACATACACAGTCACTCTTCAGCTTACCCAGTAGATTCCAAGAGACTCCGTAGCATCAGCAACCACAGAGAGACTAATCCTGCCCGGAGACCTGCAAGACAATGACAGGTGGTCAACAAGTGGTTACCTGACAGCTAGGCATCATCCCCCCTCAGGGCCCATACCTTCTCTACCCAAAACTCCACAGAAAAAAGATGAACTGCAAAGCCCTACAACTCTTCTACCTAACTGTGACTGTGCCAGGGCAGGGCAGCTCAAGCATAAGTCATACAGTAGGATACAGCAACATCATGACTTAGAGTGCAATACAAACACAGTCACTTTCAATACAATACAAGCACAGTGACTTTGAGTGCAATACAAGCACAGTGACTTAGAGTGCAATACAAACAGTCACTTGCAACGCAAACAGAGTCACTGGCAGTGCAATGCAAACAGAGTCACTTGCAATACAAACAGAGTCACTGGCAATACAATACAGAGTCACTGGCAATACAATACAATACAGAGTCACTGGCAATACAATACAATACAGAGTCACTTGCAATACAATACAATACAGAGTCACTTGCAATACAATACAATACAGAGTCACTTGCAATACAATACAATACAGAGTCACTTGCAATACAATACAAACACAGTCACTTGCAATACAATACAGAGTCACTGGCAATACAATACAAACAGAGTCACTTGCAATACAATACAAACAGAGTCACTTGCAATACAAACAGAGTCACATGCAATACAAACAGAGTCACATGCAATACAATACAAACACAGTCACTTGCAATACAATACAAACACAGTCACATGCAAGACAATACAGAGTCACTGGCAATGCAATACAATACAGAGTCACTGGCAATGCAATACAATACAGAGTCACTGGCAATGCAATACAATACAGAGTCACTGGCAATGCAATACAATACAGAGTCACTGGCAATGCAATACAATACAGAGTCACTGGCAATGCAATACAATACAGAGTCACTTGCAATACAAACAGAGTCACTGGCAGTGCAATACAAACAGAGTCACTGGCAATACAATACAAACAGAGTCACAGGCAATACAATACAAACAGAGTCACAGGCAATACAATACAAACAGAGTCACAGGCAATACAATACAAACAGAGTCACTGGCAATACAATACAAACAGAGTCACTGGCAATACAATACAAACAGAGTCACTGGCAATGCAATACAATACAGAGTCACTGGCAATGCAATACAATACAGAGTCACTGGCAATGCAATACAAACATAGTCACTGGCAATACAAAACAAACATAGTCACTTGCAATACAAAACAAACATAGTCACTTCCAAGACAAACATAGTCAGTTCCAAGTCAATACAAACAAAACTGCTCACTAGACTAAGTGCCTAAGCTGTTAAGAGGACGCTCCAGAAGCTCGGGAAGCCGAGTGAAGAAAGCGATGACTGCCGGGTGACCGTGGCGATGCCTCCGGATGAAAGGCAACCTCGTCGGGTGAACACGTCCGCTACGCCGCCGAGACTCAAAGACTGCTGACGACGCAAAACACGCTAGAATGCTGAACTGCCCTGCCCGGCAAATGCTCCGGCGAGACCGAGTGGAAACCCTCTCCCATTACTTCAGAGGGACCCAACCCACTAGGGCCCTCTCTTCTAAGCTAATGTGAAATTGCCTCCCACTTCCAAAGTTTTTTCCCCTGCACCCAAACACAAACCCCAACACTTATCTTTTGGAAGACGAGCGGACAAAATCCATCCTCCGAGGACTTCGGCGCTGCCGTATCCAAACTTAGGCTCTGCACCTCCTCTCAATACCTAAGACAACAAAGTACAAACTGTGAAAATTGTGTGACAGGAAACTAATCCCCAGGCTTTCCAAGCACCTCTGCCCCAACTCACCTCAGATACTGATTTGGCTCCACAGTCTACCCAGAGGGTACCTGCAAAAGGAAAAGGTACACATTTAGCATGCTGCTACACACCCCATGCCTATGGATCACCCCTAATGCCTAAAAGCCAACTTACCCGCTTGCCCCTAATCCTTGGCATGTGTAGGACAGTAGCAGCACCTGCAAAGACACAAAGAAAACAGCAGGCTGAGTCACTGAGAAAACACAATCACCACAATCTAACAGAACTCAGTAATACATAAAGCTCAAGCTGATACCCACCAAGTCACTGGCATCCAGGACCAGGAAATCTTGCAAGTGGACCACCTAAAATGAAAGTAAATTAAACAGTGGATGTTAGAGTTACACCAGAAATTGAGACCTGAGCAATGACAGCAGCTTCCATCCACCAGTTAATGCTCACCTAGGCAGCTGATCCTGGACTGCCAAGCTCCCGCTTTACCTCCTAAAAATAAAAACAAAAAACAAGGCTGTAGCAGAGTCACAATGTACATCCCCCTGGCAAAACCAAACTGGGACTGACTTAAACTCACACCCACCTGGCCGCTGCCAGCCTGAGCCACGACAACCTCACAAGCAGACCACCTGAAATAAAACAAAAATCAACAGTGGATGGTTAGACTTGAGCCAGAAATGGAGAGCGGAGCAACAACAACAGCTGCTGTCCACCAGTGAATGCTCACCTGGCGCGCTTCTCCTGGACTGCCAATATCCTGCATAAGCTCCTAAAAACAAAGACAAAGGTCAGGGCTGTATCAGAGCCACCATTTACACCTCCCCTGCAAAGACCGACAGGGACTGACCTTCTCGGGGGAACCGATGAATCCCACAGGGGCTGCTCTGCCACAGGGTTAAACCATCTGCATCTGAAAGAAAGTTAGGACAAGAGTCAAAGGGCTGCAGGATAACTTGACAGCTCCAGACATCTTGGGTCAATCTACAGATCCCACCTAGAAGCCAATGCACCCTGCATTTCAAATTTGTCCTATTACCCCTACACCCAGCTGTGCTGCAGGGCAGAGCAGCTCCGGGCCAAATACACACCCACACCCGTGACACAAGACGCAACAAACAAAGGGACGCGACAGGGAAAGAAAACTCTCGATGAGAGGAATGACCCTGAGGACCGAGAGAACTCGGGAGCAGATGACCGAGGTAAGCTGAAAGGAGAGCTGACCGGGCTCAGAGAAACCTGCAGGAAAAAAGATGCTAAGGGGATGAATTATCCCAAGAACCGCAAAGATGGACGCTCGAGAATGCTCCGGTCACACTCTGCTACCTAGCTTTGCATTCTTACAAGTCCTAATCCACCGGAATGGATGCTGGTGGTGCTCGGCTGTCAGTACAGCTCAGAACAAGACCTGGAAAGACATTGGACTGGATGCTTCTGAAGAGAGATACGATGCCCATGCCTGCCCGAGCTCCCGAGTCGATGGTCCGAGGGCATCGGCACCTGGCCGAGGAACTGAGAGTCCTAAGAGGCTAAGAGGGATGCCAGGGTTTTTGGTAGGCCCCTTGAAGGGCTAAGGCAAAAGACATGAAACAAAGAGTGCGCAACAAACGAGGGACACGACAAGCACCGGGACTGCTCTGCCCTGCACACCTCAGTGGTGAGATCAAAAGGGAGACTTTCCCTGTAGGAAGCCTAAGGGGCCGCTTCCTGGACAACCCCAGCTCCAAACCCAACTGAAAAACCACTCCCGGTTGAAAGCCGACCCGGCCCCCCACTTTCGTCCCCTCCGTGGCTCGGAGCCCTCCACTTATCTCTCAGACATCTGAAGATGCAGAGTCCAGGCAGGTGAAAAGGAAGGCTGGCTCTCCCTCAGGGAAATTCCTGGTAACACCAGGCTGCTCTCTCTTAGTCAGCTGCAATAAAGAAAAGCAAACATCACTGTGTGATCTTAGCAGCACAGCGCCCAAACCCCAACAATTCTGCTACTCACCATCTCTTGAGAACACCCAGGCCCTCAAGCCCGCTGCCTCAGCCGTGCTTGGAGAGTCATGCCATCGTCCTGGGGTAGGTCTGGATTAAGAACACACAAGGGATTTGACAGTGCTGAAACTTGACAGGACCCTCTCTCCTCCCTGCCTCCCCAACTCCTCAGCTGTTATCAAAGCCTACCTGGAAAGCAGCTTCAAACAGAGAAATTGAGGCTTGATCACACAGTCCTGTAATGCTTCTGAAGGGCTCCCAAAAAAAGGTGCCCAAGTTCATGATCTCATGGCAGAGGGTACTTCAGCAGAAGAAGAGTGGACCACCTAAAACACAATAATAGAAGCTTAGAGGTGCACCAGAAATTGAGACCTGAGCGATTACAGCCACTTCCATCCACCAGTCAATGCTCACCTAGGCAGCTGGTCCTGGACTGCCAAGATCCCGCTTTACCTCCTAAAAATAAAAACAAAAAACAAGGCTGTAACATACTCACAATGTACACCTCCCCAGCAAAACCAAACTGGGACTGACTTAAACTCACACCCACCTGGCCGCTGCCAGCCTGAGCCACGACAACCTAACAAGCAGACCACCTGAAATAAAACAAAAATCAACAGTGGATGGTTAGACTTGAGCCAGAAATTCAGACGGGAGCAATAACAACTGCTTCGGTCCACCGGTCAATGCTCACCTGGCGCGCTTCACCTGGACTGGCAATATCCTGCATAAGCTCCTAAAAACAAAGACAAAGGTCAGGGCTGTATCAGAGCCACCATTTACACCTCCCCTGCAAAGACCGACAGGGACTGACCTTCTCGGGGGAACCGATGAATCCCACAGGGGCTGCTCTGCCACAGGGTTAAACCATCTGCATCTGAAAGAAAGTTAGGACAAGAGTCAAAGGGCTGCAGGATAACTTGACAGCTCCAGACATCTTGGGTCAATCTACAGATCCCACCTAGAAGCCAATGCACCCTGCATTTCAAATTTGTCCTACTACCCCTACACCCAGCTGTGCTGCAGGGCAGAGCAGCTCCGGGCCAAATACACACCCACACCCGTGACACAAGACGCAACAAACAAAGGGACGCGACAGGGAAAGAAAACTCTCGATGAGAGGAATGACCCTGAGGACCGAGAGAACTCGGGAGCAGATGACCGAGGTAAGCTGAAAGGAGAGCTGACCGGGCTCAGAGAAACCTGCAGGAAAAAAGATGCTAAGGGGATGACTTATCCCAAGAACCGCAAAGATGAACACTCGAGAATGCTCCGGTCACACTCTGCTACCTAGCTATGCATTCTTACAAGTCCTAATCCACCGGAATGGATGCTGGTGGTGCTCAGCTGTCAGTACAGCTCAGAACAAGACCTGGAAAGACATTGGACTGGATGCTTCTGAAGAGAGATACGATGCCCATGCCTGCCCGAGCTCCCGAGTCGATGGTCCGAGGGCATTGCCACCTGGCCGAGGAACTGAGAGTCCAGAGAGGCTAAGAGGGATACCAGGGTTTTTGGTAGGCCCCTTGAAGGGCTAAGGCAAAAGACATGAAACAAAGAGTGCGCAACAAACAAGGGACACGACAAGCACCGGAACTGCTCTGCCCTGCACACCTCAGTGGAGAGATCAAAAGGGAGACTTTCCCTGTAGGAAGCCTAAGGGGCCGCTTCTTGGATGGCCCCGTCTCCAAACCCCCGCCCGGTGGAAAGCCGACCCGGCCCCCCGCTTTCATCCCCTCCGTGGCTCGGAGCCCTCCACTTATCTCTCAGACATCTGGAGATGCAGAATCCAGGCAGGTGAAAAGGAAGGCCGCCTCTCCCTCAGGGAAATTCCTGCTAACACCAGGTTGCTCTCTCTTAGTCAGCTGCAATAAAGAAAAGCAAACATCACGGTGTGGTCTTAGCACCACATCGCCCAAAACCCAACAATTCTGCTACCCACCGCCTCTTGAGAACGCCCGGGTGCTCGGGCCCGCTGCCTCGGCCGTGCTTGGAGGGTGATGGCATCATCAGGGGGTAGGTCTGGATTAAGAGCAGACAAGGGATTTGACATTGCTGATACTTGAGAGGACCCTCGCTCCTCCTCTCCTCCCTGCCTCCCCGACTCCTCAGCCGTTATCAAAGACTACCTGGAAAGCAGCTTCAAACGGAGAAATCGAGGCTTGATCACACAGTCCTGTAATGCTTCTGAAGGGCTCCAAAGAGAGGGACCCGGTCCATCACCTCATTGGAGAAGGGACTTCAGCATAATGACAGCAGACTGCCTAAAACAGACAAAAATACAACCTTAGAGTTGCACCAGATATTGAGACCTGAGTGATAACAGCTGCTTCCATCCACCGGACAATGCTCACCTGGGCCACTTCACCTGGACTGCCAATATCCCTCTTTACCTCCTAAAAAAAAAAGACAAAAAACAACGCTGTAACACAGTCATCATTTACACTGCCCCGGCAAAGGCAAACTGGGACTGACTTAAGCACACACCCTCTTGGCTGCTGGTATCCACGACCGGGACATTTCACAAGCGGGCCACCTAAAAATAAGAAAACAAACAGCAGATATTAGATTTTCACCAGAAACTGAGACCTGAGCAACAGCAACCGGTTCTGTCCGCAGATCAATGCTCACCTTGCACGCTTCACCTTCACCGCCAACATCCTGCTTTACCTCCTAAAAATAGAGACAAAGAAACAGGCAGTAACAAGGGCACCAATTACACTGCCCCTGCAAAGACAAACTGCAACTGACGTAAGCTGACACCTACCTGGCCGCTGGAATCCACAAACAGGACATCTCAAAACCAGACCACCTGAAAAAAAAAAAAAAATCCCAACAGTGGATGGTTAGAGTTGCACCAGAAATTGACACCGGAGAAATAACAACTGCTTCTGTTCACCGGTCCATGCTCACCTTGCCCGCTTCTTCTGGACTGCCAATATCCTCCATTAGCTCCTAAAAACAAAGACAAAGGTCAGGGCTGTAACAGAGCCACCATTTACACCTCCCCTGCAAAGACCGACTCGGACTGACCTTCTCGGGAGAACCGACTCCACTGATAGGGGCTGCTCTGCCACAGGTTTAATCAGTCTGCATCTGAAAGAAAGTTAGGACAAAAGTCAAAGGGCTGCAGGATAACTTGACAGCTCCACACATCTTGGGTCAATCTACAGATCCCACCTAGAAGCCAATGCACCCTGCATTTCAAATTTGTCCTATTACCCCTACACCCAGCTGTGCTACAGGGCAGGGCAGAGCAGCGCTGGGCCAAATACACACCCACACCCGTGACACAAGACGCAACAAACGAGGAGACACGACAGGGAAAGAAAAAATCTCAAAGAGAGGAATGACCCTGAGGACCGAGAGAACTCGGGAGGAGATGATCGAGGTAAGACGGATGGAGAGCTGACCGGGCTCAGAGAAACCTGCAGGAAAAAAGATGCTAAGGGGATGACTTATGCCAAGAACCTCAAAGATGGACGCTCGAGAATGCTCCGGTCAGAATCCTCTCCCTAGCTTTGCATCCTTACAAGTCCTAATCCACCGGAATGGATCGTGGTGGTGCTTGGCTGTCAGTACAGCTCAGAACAAGACCTGAAAAGACAGTAAACTGGATGCTTCTGAAAATAAATACGATTCCCATGCTGGCCTGAGCTCCCGAGTCGATGGTTTGATGGTATCGGCGCCTGGCCGAGGAACTGAGGGACCGGAGATGCTAAAAATGATGCCGGGATTTTGATGGCCCCTTGAAAAGCCACAGAAAATTACATGAAATACAAGACACTCAAAAGACACAGAGTGCACAACAGACAACTGACAGGACATGCACCGGGACTGGACTGCCCTGCACCACAGCATTGGGATCAAAATTAAGGCTTCCCCTTGACAGCTAACGGGATCGCTGAGTGGGGCTGGACGACGCTGCGCGCCGGACCGCACGATGCGGACGGGGACCGTTCTGCCTTGCGTGCCCCGTAGTTGCTATTGAAGTATAGCCGTTCCCTTCGGCTGTCCTAAGTGGCCCCTTAAGGGACACCCCTGTCCCCTCTGGTAGCTGTTAAACCGGACCCATAAATTTCTGACACCCCTGTCGTCCTATCTCGAGGCCGTGGCCCCTGACTTATCTTTGAGATGACCGGTAAGGTGAATCCACGTTGGACTGGAAATAAGTCTGTCTCAGAAGGCCCTCCGATCGCCGATTAGCCTCTTAGCTATGAAAAAGAAAAATGAAAATCGATGCACGAATTTAGCGGCACGTGCGCCGAATCCCGAGGGGGCGGCCGCTCACCCTCGCCTAAGCGTGCCCGGGTCCTCGAGTCTGTGGCTTCGTCCCGCATCTAAGCCTAGGGCTGTTACAATGTCCGGTACCTGAGTTAGCAGGGGGCAAAACTGTAGGGCAGGTCTGTGAGCAAAACTTAGGTGCTCACATTTACGTATCTTAGGTGCTCTTCTGTGCTATAAGACAGATAAATGCAGCTGCTATTACTTGCAAAAAAGCCTTGGGGGAGGCCCTCAAATGCAGGTCGTTCCTCATTTTGCTGCCTTCAAAACCTGCTAACTCTCAACCGGGTACCCTGAACGTGGTCCTCGCCTTACCGATCGGAAGCCTGGATCTCGGTCGTTGCCTCTGACGTGTACAGTAGCCCTTCTGAGGTGACAAATCTTCTGAAAGAATCTGGAAGATCGTGCTGGATGTGACCTATAACTTCAGGAGTAGTGCTCCTCCTAAAAGAAAATGAGAACAAACCCAGAAATTACAAAAGCGCCTTTCCTCCCCTGAAGGTGCAAACAAAACCCCTGAACTTAAATACTCCCTGTATTTGATAGCATCTTCTTTGTAGTGTCCTCAAAGCTCCTGTTATTTGTAGGTGCCCAAAAACACCTAACAAAAATAAGCTAATAGAGCCTCTTCGCTGAAATGAGAGGAGAGCTCTTACCCTGGCTGATTCCCAGGAGGGAATGAAGCCCCTTGGCAAAAGCTGGGGTTAATATACCCCTGATTGGGCCCGCCCCTCGTTCCCAGAATGCCCGGGAAAAGGGAGGAGGCAACTCCCACGGGGTATAAAAGCTCTCGAAGGAGCTGCAGCTGTTTGGCTCCTCTGACTCAAATGCAAGGTAAGTACAGGGCTCGATAGAGAAAAAAACTCCTTGGGGTAATAATGCTATTTTTCTGTTTTGGCTGTAATGACTTCAGGCTAGAGGGCAAAAATAAAACTTAGTGTTTTAGTAACATAGCAAGATAGTAATTTGGGTAATTTGCTGTTGACGGGGGTAATTATTCCTGGGTGACTGCAATTAGTATTCCACAAGTGACTAAGTAGGATGACAAAGAACAGTAAGATTATGAATGGTGTAAGGCTCATTAGCACCTCTAAGTAAGGATATCAATGTATTAATTACAAAGGAGAAAAAGAATAAACTCCCAGGTGGTGTTAAGCTTATATATACGCCTGGATAGCTCCCGTCTGACATAGGTGTTACCGGGGTACCCGTTCGAGTGCAACTGAAGTCCAATTTTAAATCCTTAAAATGCTGAAAAAGGCACGGGTTCCTTCAATTTAAAATTAGCATATGGGCAGTTACCTCTGCTTAAACTGTGACATGGAAAATAAATGGCTTGTGCCCCTTAACTTAATCTCCTAAAATTTTTGAAAAAGAGGAGTTTCCTTCAGTTTAAGTCTCTCCAGGGAGGAGAAAAAAGGGGAGCGTTCCCTAAAATTCAAGCCCTTAAAAAGCAGAGACAGCTAGGCCCCTCTGAACTAGCACCTCCCCACAGGGGTGTGCCCAGGAAACCCTCTGAAGACAGGGGGCATTGTGGGATGAGGTCGAGAAAGGTCCCGCAGATTGTTCGTTCCCCTGCGTGACCCTTCGTCTGCCTGTGAAACGCTGGGGTGCTAGGCTTCCGTTCTGTGGAAGAGAACTGTTCTTCTTGTGGCCGGTGGCCGAGATGGAAGTTCTATCCCCAGAATTCCCTATGTCCTAATTTTGTAATTATTTAGGAAATTTTTCCCAGACTGTAAGCAATTACCAGAAATATTTACTTAGAAATCCTTACTGAATTGTGTTTCTGTTGAGGTCTTCTACGTGTCCCTTAAGGAGCTAGGGGAGTTGCCAGGTGACTTATGTCTAATCCTGACCGGCCCGGAGCAAACCGGAGTCCTGCTGCCGGTGGCTGGTCCACCCTAAATTACAGTAACATATTAATGTAATTTATAAAAATTCCCTTTGCCTACTAAACAAATTTTCCAGGATGATCCAGGGAAGAGATCTTATGCATCCTTAGTTTGGCAAATGCCAGTTCTCAGATCCATCTAGGCAGAAAAGTACTACAAGTATTTGCTTGTTTTTTACTACATCTAGCTGTATGATGAAAATAGATGAATGGTCATTAGGTAAAAACTTTTCAGAGGGCAAAATATTTCACACAGATCCCATTTTGACAGTATGGCAGTTTTGGGGATTAGGAATCCCATCCATAGAAGACATCAAAGAAATGATACTTTGCAACTTGATATTTAGAAATTGTCTTAGAGATGTTATAACTTAATATTCTAACATTATGAAATAGAATGGTTTTGGCATGTTGAAACTGGGTGATTCTGGTATTCCGGAACCCATCCCGTATTTTGCAATGGAGACTTTGAAACGTACATGTTTAATACTTTGAAACCTGGTGAACACCTATATGAAATCCAGGCAGAGTAATGTTTCTGAATCTAGATGGAGAGAGATGAGGGTTGTAGCAATGTTGCAAGCAGATTGACGGACATCTTATAAAAACGACATGTAACTGCTTTCAAATTAGGGGAGTTACTTTTTTCAATCTAGGGCAGGCAGGATTTTTAGGGTCAGAGGAGAAGTCTCCCTGCAAAAATTACCGATAGAAGAATATTTCACCCAAACCCAATAAACCAAAACTAGGATTCAGGGAGGGTACATACTACCAGTGGACTATAAAAACAGACATCAGGACCCTAAGGGGGTGACTTAACTTTCCCACAAAAGGAACGTCCAGTCAGGTCTAAGGCCTTCTACATGGAACTAGACTTCTAGAAAATAGAATTCTGAATGCATCAGCATTGCACCAAGACCCATGCTACTAGAAGCAGAATGCCAGACTGGCCGTGGAGTGCCAAACACCTCCTAAAAACTGAAATCAGGAATGTGATAGGGTGAGTCCAGCTTGCCACACAAAAGGGCCACTGATGTTGAACAGAGCGCTATGCCCAGGAGTGGACTTATGCCATCTACAAATCTAAACATAGCTACACTTCTCCCAGAGCCAAGGTGCCAGAAGCTGGAACCCTAACTGTCCTTCGAGTGCCAAATGTCTCCTACAACCGAACATTACGAACTTCTAGGAGTGAGTTTCTGTTCCATCAGAAGAGAACCACCGTTCCTGCACAGAACTCTCTGCCACGGAGTGGGCTGCCAAATGATAAAATTAACTTCAGCACAGGACATCTGCCAGATCCAAACTGCCAGAAGCTGGAACCCTTACTGTCCTTGGAGTGCCAAATCTATCCTATGAACTGACATCACGAACCTGATGGGGAGAGTTTAGGTTCCCACAAAAGACCCACCTTTCCTTCAGAGACCTCTGTGCCCCAGACTGGGCTTCTGCCTCTTAGAATTCTGAACAACACACTTACTCCCAGATCCACGCTGTCAGTACCTGGAAGCCTGGCTCCCCTGAGACGGCCAAATGGCTCCTTAAAATGAACAATCTGAACCAGGGGGTTTGTTTAGTTTCCCCAGAAAAAGGGACACCATTCCTGCACAGAGCTCTGAGCCCAGGAGTGAGCTTCTGCCACTTACAATTCTGAACACTGCTGCACTTCTCCCATGGCCAAGCTGCCAGAATCTGGAGCCCTAACTGTCCTTCGAGTGGCAAATGTCTCCTACCACCTGATATGAGGAACCTGGTGCGGGCAGTTTAGCTTCCCACCGAACAGAGGCACCACGGCTGCACAGAACTCCCTGCCCCGGAGGGGGCTTCTGCCTCCTAAAAATAAGTTAAGCACAGGATATCTGCCAGACCCAAGCTGCCAGATGCTGGAACCCTAACTGTCCTTGGAGGACAAAATGTCTCCTACAACCTGAAATGAAGGACTTGGAGGAGTGAGTTTAGCTTCCCACAGAAGAGAGCCACCGTTGCTGCACAGAACTCTCTGGAGCCAAATTGGGGTTCTGCCTGCTAAACATAAAGTCACCACAGGATACCTGCCAGATCAAAGCTTTCAAAAGTTGGAAATCTAACTGTCCTTGGAGTGCCAAATGTCTCCTACAACCTGACATTAGGAACGTGGAGAGGTGAGTTTAGCTTCCCACAGAAAAGAGCCACCATTCCTGCACAGAACTCTCTGCCCCAGACTGGGCTGCTAACTCATAAAATTAAGTTCAGCACAGGACTGCTACCAGATCCAAGCTCCCAGACGCTGGAACCCTTACTGTCCTTGGAGTGCCAAATCTATCCTATAAATTGAAATCAGGAACCTGATGGGGTGAGTCCAGATTCCCACAGAAAAGGGGCGACACTTCCTGCACAGAGCCCTCTGACCCAGAGAGGACTACTGCCTGCTAAAAATAAATCCACACAGGATATCAGCCAAATCCAAGCTCCCAGAGGCTGGAACTCTAACTGTCCTTGGAGTGCCCAATATCTACTACAACCTGACATCAGGAACTTGGAGGGGTGAGTTTAGCTTCCCAGAGAAAAGAGCCACTCTTCCTGCACAGAACTCTCTGCAACAGAGTGGGCTGCTAACTGATACAAATAAGTGCAGTACAAAACTTCTGCCAGATCCAACCTTAGAGAAGCTGGAACCCTTACAGTCCTTGGAGTGTCCAATGTCTCCTACAACCTGACATTAAAAACTTAGGGGGTGAGTATAGCGTCCCACAGAAGAGAGTCACTGTTCCTGCACAGAGCTCTGTGCCCGGGAGTGGGCTTCTGCCACTTAGAATTCTGAACAGTGCACATTACTCCCAGAACTAAGCTGTCAGAACCTGGAACCCTAACTGTCCTTGGAGTGCCCAATGTCTCCTACAGCCTGACATTAGGAACTTAGTCGGTGAGTATAGCTTCCCACAGAAGAGAGCCACTATTCCTACACAGAGCTCTGTGCCGGGGAGTGGGCTTCTGCCACTTAGAATTCTGAACAGTGTACTTACTCCCGCAACCAAGCTGCCATGAAGCTGAAACCCTAGCTACCCTTAGACTGCCAAACACCCCCTGCAAACTTACATCAGGAACTTGGAGGGGTGAGTTTAGCTTTCCACAGAAAAGACCCACCGTTCCTGCAAAGAACTCTCGGCCACGGAGTGGGCTGCTAACTGAAAAAAAGAAGTTCTGCACAGGACTTCTGCCAGATCCAAGCATCCAAAAGCTGGAACCCTAACTGTCCTGCGAGTGCCCAATGTCTCCTACAACCTGACATTAGGAACTTAGTCGGTGAGTATAGCTTCCCACAGAAGAGAGCCACTGTTCCTGCACAGAGCTCTGTGCCCGGGAGGGGGCTTCTGCCACTTAGAATTCTGAACAGTGTACTCACTCCCACAACCAAGCTGCCAAGAAGCTGAAACCCTAGCTGCCCTTAGACTGCCAAACACCCCCTGCAAACTGACATCAGGAACTTGGAGGGGTGAGTTTTGCTTCCCACAGAAAAGACCCCCCGTTCCTGCACAGAACTATCGGACACGGAGTGGGCTGCTAACTGATAAAAATAAGTTCAGCACAGGACTTCTGCCAGATCCAAGCATCCAGAAGCTGGAACCCTTACTGGCCTAGGAGTGCCAAATGTCTCCTACAGCCTGACATCAGGAACCTGCTGGGGTGAGTTTAGTTTCCCACAGAAAAGACCCACAGTTCCTGCACAGAGATCTGTGTCCCGGAGTGGGCTTCTGCGACTTAGAATTCTGAACAGTGCACATTACTCCCAGAACCAAGCTGTCAGAAGCTGGAACCCTAACTGTCCTTGGAGTGCCCAATGTCTCCTACAGCCTGACATCACGAACTTAGTCGGTGAGTTTAGCTTCCCACAGAAAAGACCCACCGTTCCTGCACAGAACTCTCCGCCACGGAGTGGGCTGCGAACTGAAAAAAATAAGGTCTGCACAGGACTTCTACCAGATCCAAGCATCCAAAAGCTGGAACCCTAACTGTCCTGCGAGTGCCCAATGTCTCCTACAACCTGACATCAGGAACTTAGTCGGTGAGTTTACCTTTCCACAGAAAAGACCCACCGTTCCTGCACAGAACTCTCGGCCACGGAGTGGGCTGCTATCTGATAAAAATAAGTTCAGCACAGGACATCTCCCAGATCCAAGCATCCAAAAGCTGGAACCCTAACTGTCCTTGGAGTGCCCAATGTCTCCTACAGCCTGACATTAGGAACTTAGTCGGTGAGTATAGCTTCCCACAGAAGAGAGCCACTGTTCCTGCACAGAGCTCTGTGGCCGGGACTGGGCTTCTGCCACTTAGAATTCTGAACAGTGTAATTACTGCCACAACCAAGCTGCCATGAAGCTGAAACCCTAGCTGCCCTTAGACTGCCAAACACCTCCTGCAAACCGACATCAGGAACTTGGAGGAGTGACTTTAACTTCCCACAGAAGAGATCCACCGTTCCTGCACAGAGCTCTGTGCCCGGGAGTGGGCTTCTGCCACTTAGAATTCTGAACAGTGCACATTACTCCCAGAACCAAGCTCTAAGAAGTTGGAACCATAACTGTCCTTGGAGTGCCCAATGTCTCCTAAAACCTGCCATTAGGAACTTAGGGGGTGAGTATAGCTTCCCACAAAAGAGAGCCACTGTTCCTGCACAGAGTTCTGTGCCCGGAAGTGGGCTTCTGCCACTTAGAATTCTGAACACTGCTGCACTTCTCCCATAGCCAAGCTCCCAGAAGCTGGAACCCTAACTGTCCTGCGAGTGCCCAATGTCTCCTACAACCTGACATTAGGAACTTCAGGGGGTGAGTTTAGCTTCCCACAGAAGAGACCCACAGTTCCTGCACAGAGCTCTGTGTCCCAGAGTGGGTTTCTGCCACTTAGAATTCTGAACAGTGTATTTACTTCCACAACCAAGCTGCCATGAAGCTGAAACCCTAGCTGCCCTTAGACTGCCAAACACCCCCTGCAAACTGACATAATGAACTTGGAGGGGTGAATTTAGCTTTCCACAGAAAAGACCCACCGTTCCTGCACAGAACTCTCGGCCACGGAGTGGGCTGCGAACTGAAAAAAATAAGTTCTGCACAGGACTTCTACCAGATCCAAGCATCCAAAAGCTGGAACCCTAACTGTCCTGCGAGTGCCCAATGTCTCCTACAACCTGACATTAGGAACTTAGTCGGTGAGTATAGCTTCCCACAGAAGAGAGCCACTGTTCCTGCACAGAGCTCTGTACCCGGGAGTGGGCTTCTGCCACTTATAATTCTGAACAGTGTACTCACTCCCACAACCAAGCTGCCATGAAGCTGAAACCCTAGCTGCCCTTAGACTGCCAAACACCCCCTGCAAACTGACATCAGGAACTTGGAGGGGTGAGTTTAGCTTTCCACAGAAAAGACCCCCGTTCCTGCACAGAACTCTCGGCCACGGAGTGCGCTGCTAACTGATAAAAATAAGTTCAGCACAGGACTTCTGCCAGATCCAAGCATCCAGAAGCTGGAACCCTAACTGGCCTTGGAGCGCCAAATGTCTCCTACAGCCTGACATCACGAACTTAGTCGGTGAGTATAGCTTCCCACAGAAGAGAGCCACTGTTCCTGCACAGAGCTCTGTGCCCGGGAGTGGGCTTCTGCCACTTAGAATTCTGAACAGTGTACTTACTCCCACAACCAAGCTCCCATGAAGCTGAAACCCTAGCTGCCCTTAGACTGCCAAACACCCCCTGCAAACTGACATCATGAACTTGGAGGGGTGAGTTTTGCTTCCCACAGAAAAGACCCACAGTTCCTGCACAGAACTCTCGGCCACGGAGTGGGCTGCTAACTGATAAAAATAAGTTCAGCACAGGACTTCTGCCAGATCCAATCATCTAGAAGCTGGAACCCTTACTGGCTTTGGAGTGCCAAATGTCTCCTACAGCCTGACATCAGGAACCTGCTGGGGGGAGTTTAGTTTCCCACAGAAGAGACCCACAGTTCCTGCACAGAGTTCTGTGCCCGGGAGTGGGCTTCTGCCACTTAGAATTCTGAACAGTGCACATTACTCCCAGAACCAAGCTGTCAGAAGCTGGAACCCTAACTGTCCTTGGAGTGCCCAATGTCTCCTACAACCTGACATTAGGAACTTAGTCGGTGAGTATAGCTTCCCACAGAAGAGAGCCACTGTTCCTGCACAGAGCTCTGTGCCCGGGAGTGGGCTTCTGCCACTTAGAATTCTGAACAGTGTACTTACTCCCACAACCAAGCTGCCATGAAGCTGAAACCCTAGCTGCCCTTAGACTGCCAAACACCCCCTGCAAACTGACATCAGGAATTTAGAGGGGTGAGTTTAGCTTTCCACAGAAAAGACCCACCGTTCCTGCACAGAACTCTCGGCCACGGAGTGGGCTGTGAACTGAAAAAAATAAGTTCTGCACAGGACTTCTGCCAGATCCAAGCATCCAGAAGCTGGAACCCTAACTGGCCTTGGAGTGCCAAATGTCTCCTACAGCCTGACATCAGGAACCTGCTGGGGTGAGTTTAGTTTCCCACAGAAAAGACCCACAGTTCCTGCACAGAGCTCGGTGTCCCGGAGTGGGCTTCTGCGACTTAGAATTCTGAACAGTGCACATTACTCCCACAACCAAGCTGTCAGAAGCTGAAACCCTAACTGTCCTTGGAGTGCCCAATGTCTCCTACAACCTGACATTAGGAACGTAGTCGGTGAGTATAGCTTCCCACAGAAAAGACCCACCGTTCCTTCACAGAACTCTCGGCCACGGAGTGGGCTGCTACCTGATAAAAATAAGTTCAGCACAGGACTTCTGCCAGATCCAAGCATCCAGAAGCTGGAACCCTAACTGGCCTTGGAGCGCCAAATGTCTCCTACAGCCTGACATCACGAACTTAGTCGGTGAGTATAGCTTCCCACAGAAGAGAGCCACTGTTCCTGCACAGAGTTCTGTGCCCGGAAGTGGGCTTCTGCCACTTAGAATTCTGAACAGTGTACTTACTCCCACAACCAAGCTGCCATGAAGCTGAAACCCTAGCTGCCCTTAGACTGCCAAACACCCCCTGCAAACTGACATCAGGAACTTGGAGGGGTGAGTTTTGCTTCCCACAGAAAAGACACACAGTTCCTGCACAGAACTCTCGGCCACGGAGTGGGCTGCTAACTGATAAAAATAAGTTCAGCACAGGACTTCTGCCAGATCCAAGCATCCAGAAGCTGGAACCCTTACTGGCTTTGGAGTGCCAAATGTCTCCTACAGCCTGACATCAGGAACCTGCTGGGGGGAGTTTAGTTTCCCACAGAAAAGACCCACAGTTCCTGCACAGAGCTCTGTGCCCGGGAGTGGGCTTCTGCCACTTAGAATTCTAAACAGTGCACATTACTCCCAGAACCAAGCTGTCAGAAGCTGGAACCCTAACTGTCCTTGGAGTGCCCAATGTCTCCTACAACCTGACATTAGGAACTTAGTCGGTGAGTATACCTTCCCACAGAAGAGAGCCACTGTTCCTGCACAGAGCTCTGTGCCCGGGAGTGGGCTTCTGCCACTTAGAATTCTGAACAGTGTACTTACTCCCACAACCAAGCTGCCATGAAGCTGAAACCCTAGCTGCCCTTAGACTGCCAAACACCCCCTGCAAACTGACATCAGGAATTTGGAGGGGTGAGTTTAGCTTTCCACAGAAAAGACCCACCGTTCCTGCACAGAACTCTCGGCCACGGAGTGGGCTGTGAACTGAAAAAAATAAGTTCTGCACAGGACTTCTGCCAGATGCAAGCATCCAAAAGCTGGAACCCTAACTGTCCTGCGACTGCCCAATGTCTCCTACAACCTGACATTAGGAACTTAGTCGGTGAGTATACCTTCCCACAGAAGAGAGCCACTGTTCCTGCACAGAGATCTGTGCCCTGGAGTGGGCTTCTGCCACTTAGAATTCTGAACAGTGTACTTACTCCCACAACCAAGCTGCCATGAAGCTGAAACCCTAGCTGCCCTTAGACTGCCAAACACCCCCTGCAAACTGACATCAGGAACTTGGAGGGGTGAGTTTAGCTTCCCACAGAAAAGACCCACCGTTCCTGCACAGAACTCTCGGCCACGGAGTGGGCTGCTAACTGATAAAAATAAGTTCAGCACAGGACTTCTGCCAAATCCAAGCATCCAGGAGCTGGAACCCTAACTGTCCTTGGAGTGCCCAATGTCTCCTAAAACCTGACATTAGGAACTTAGTCGGTGAGTATACCTTCCCACAGAAGAGAGCCACTGTTCCTGCACAGAGTTCTGTGCCCGGAAGTAGGCTTCTGCCACTTAGAATTCTGAACACTGCTGCACTTCCCCCATAGCCAAGCTCCCAGAAGCTGGAACCCTAACTGTCCTTGGAGTGCCCAATGTCTCCTACAACCT
Organism: Chamaea fasciata; assembly: GCF_029207755.1. Classification (NCBI taxonomy): domain Eukaryota; kingdom Metazoa; phylum Chordata; class Aves; order Passeriformes; family Sylviidae; genus Chamaea; species Chamaea fasciata. The sequence goes on from NW_027094446.1 coordinate 24,917, forward strand.
GACATTAGGAACTTCAGGGGGTGAGTTTAGCTTCCCACAGAAGAGACCCATAGCTCCTGCACAGAGCGCTGTACCCGGGAGTGGGCTTCTGCCACTTAGAATTCTGAACAGTGTACTCACTCCCACAACCAAGCTGCCATGAAGCTGAAACCCTAGCTGCCCTTAGACTGCCAAACACCCCCTGCAAACTGACATCAGGAACTTGGAGGGGTGAGTTTAGCTTTCCACAGAAAAGACCCACCGTTCCTGCACAGAACTCTCAGCCACGGAGTGCGCTGCTAACTGATAAAAATAAGTTCAGCACAGGACTTCTGCCAGATCCAAGCATCCAGAAGCTGGAACCCTTACTGGCCTTGGAGTGCCAAATGTCTCCTACAGCCTGACATCAGGAACCTGCTGGGGTGAGTTTAGTTTCCCACAGAAAAGACCCACAGTTCCTGCACAGAGCTCTGTGCCCGGGAGTGGGCTTCTGCCACTTAGAATTCTGAACAGTGCACATTACTCCCAGAACCAAGCTGTCAGAAGCTGGAACCCTAACTGTCCTGCGAGTGCCCAATGTCTCCTACAACCTGACATTAGGAATGTAGTCGGTGAGTATAGCTTTCCACAGAAAAGACCCACCGTTCCTGCACAGAACTCTCGGCCACGGAGTGGGCTGCTATCTGATAAAAATAAGTTCAGCACAGGACTTCTGCCAGATCCAAGCATCCAGAAGCTGGAACCCTAACTGTCCTTGGAGTGCCCAATGTCTCCTACAGCCTGACATTAGGAACTTAGTCGGTAAGTATAGCTTCCCACAGAAGAGAGCCACTGTTCCTGCACAGAGTGCTGTGCCCGGAAGTGGGCTTCTGCCACTTAGAATTCTGAACACTGCTGCACTTCCCCCATAGCCAAGCTCCCAGAAGCTGGAACCCTAACTGTCCTGCGAGTGCCCAATGTCTCCTACAACCTGACATTAGGAACTTAGTCGGTGAGTATACCTTCCCACAGAAGAGAGCCACTGTTCCTGCACAGAGATCTGTGCCCCGGAGTGGGCTTCTGCCACTTAGAATTCTGAACAGTGTACTTACTCCCACAACCAAGCTGCCATGAAGCTGAAACCCTAGCTGCCCTTAGACTGCCAAACACCCCCTGCAAACTGACATCAGGAACTTGGAGGGGTGAGTTTAGCTTTCCACAGAAAAGACCCACCGTTCCTACACAGAGCTCTGTGCCCGGGAGTGGGCTTCTGCCACTTAGAATTCTGAACAGTGCACATTACTCCCAGAACCAAGCTGTAAGAAGTTGGAACGCTAACTGTCCTTGGAGTGCCCAATGTCTCCTAAAACCTGCCATTAGGAACTTAGGGGGTGAGTATAGCTTCCCACAGAAGAGAGCCACTGTTCCTGCACAGAGTTCTGTGCCCGGAAGTGGGCTTCTGCCACTTAGAATTCTGAACACTGCTGCACTTCTCCCATAGCCAAGCTCCCAGAAGCTGGAACCCTAACTGTCCTGCGAGTGCCCAATGTCTCCTACAACCTGACATTAGGAACTTCAGGGGGTGAGTTTAGCTTCCCACAGAAGAGACCCACAGTTCCTGCACAGAGCTCTGTGTCCCGGAGTGGATTTCTGCCACTTAGAATTCTGAACAGTGTACTTACTCCCACAACCAAGCTGCCATGAAGCTGAAACCCTAGCTGCCCTTAGACTGCCAAACACCCCCTGCAAACTGACATCAGGAATTTGGAGGGGTGAGTTTAGCTTTCCACAGAAAAGACCCACCGTTCCTGCACAGAACTCTCGGCCACGGAGTGGGCTGCGAACTGAAAAAAATAAGTTCTGCACAGGACTTCTACCAGATCCAAGCATCCAAAAGCTGGAACCCTAACTGTCCTGCGAGTGCCCAATGTCTCCTACAACCTGACATTAGGAACTTAGTCGGTGAGTATAGCTTCCCACAGAAGAGAGCCACTGTTCCTGCACAGAGCTCTGTACCCGGGAGTGGGCTTCTGCCACTTAGAATTCTGAACAGTGTACTCACTCCCACAACCAAGCTGCCATGAAGCTGAAACCCTAGCTGCCCTTAGACTGCCAAACACCCCCTGCAAACTGACATCAGGAACTTGGAGGGGTGAGTTTAGCTTTCCACAGAAAAGACCCACCGTTCCTGCACAGAACTCTCGGCCACGGAGTGCGCTGCTAACTGATAAAAATAAGTTCAGCACAGGACTTCTGCCAGATCCAAGCATCCAGAAGCTGTAACCCTTACTGGCCTTGGAGTGCCAAATGTCTCCTACAGCCTGACATCAGGAACCTGCTGGGGTGAGTTTTGTTTCCCACAGAAAAGACCCACAGTTCCTGCACAGAGCTCGGTGTCCCGGAGTGGGCTTCTGCGACTTAGAATTCTGAACAGTGCACATTACTCCCAGAACCAAGCTGTGAGAAGCTGGAACCCTAACTGTCCTTGGAGTGCCCAATGTCTCCTACAACCTGACATTAGGAACGTAGTCGGTGAGTATAGCTTCCCACAGAAAAGACCCACCGTTCCTTCACAGAACTCTCGGCCACGGAGTGGGCTGCTACCTGATAAAAATAAGTTCAGCACAGGACTTCTGCCAGATCCAAGCATCCAAAAGCTGGAACCCTAACTGGCCTTGGAGCGCCAAATGTCTCCTACAGCCTGACATCACGAACTTAGTCGGTGAGTATAGCTTCCCACAGAAGAGAGCCACTGTTCCTGCACAGAGCTCTGTGCCCGGGAGTGGGCTTCTGCCACTTAGAATTCTGAACAGTGCACATTACTCCCAGAACCAAGCTGTCAGAAGCTGGAACCCTAACTGTCCTTGGAGTGCCCAATGTCTCCTACAACCTGACATTAGGAACTTAGTCGGTGAGTATACCTTCCCACAGAAGAGAGCCACTGTTCCTGCACAGAGCTCTGTGCCCGGGAGTGGGCTTCTGCCACTTAGAATTCTGAACAGTGTACTTACTCCCACAACCAAGCTGCCATGAAGCTGAAACCCTAGCTGCCCTTAGACTGCCAAACACCCCCTGCAAACTGAAATCAGGAATTTGGAGGGGTGAGTTTAGCTTTCCACAGAAAAGACCCACCGTTCCTGCACAGAACTCTCGGCCACGGAGTGGGCTGTGAACTGAAAAAAATAAGTTCTGCACAGGACTTCTGCCAGATGCAAGCATCCAAAAGCTGGAACCCTAACTGTCCTGCGACTGCCCAATGTCTCCTACAACCTGACATTAGGAACTTAGTCGGTGAGTATACCTTCCCACAGAAGAGAGCCACTGTTCCTGCACAGAGATCTGTGCCCTGGAGTGGGCTTCTGCCACTTAGAATTCTGAACAGTGTACTTACTCCCACAACCAAGCTGCCATGAAGCTGAAACCCTAGCTGCCCTTAGACTGCCAAACACCCCCTGCAAACTGACATCAGGAACTTGGAGGGGTGAGTTTAGCTTCCCACAGAAAAGACCCACCGTTCCTGCACAGAACTCTCGGCCACGGAGTGGGCTGCTAACTGATAAAAATAAGTTCAGCACAGGACTTCTGCCAAATCCAAGCATCCAGGAGCTGGAACCCTAACTGTCCTTGGAGTGCCCAATGTCTCCTAAAACCTGACATTAGGAACTTAGTCGGTGAGTATACCTTCCCACAGAAGAGAGCCACTGTTCCTGCACAGAGTTCTGTGCCCGGAAGTAGGCTTCTGCCACTTAGAATTCTGAACACTGCTGCACTTCCCCCATAGCCAAGCTCCCAGAAGCTGGAACCCTAACTGTCCTTGGAGTGCCCAATGTCTCCTACAACCTGACATTAGGAACTTCAGGGGGTGAGTTTAGCTTCCCACAGAAGAGACCCATAGCTCCTGCACAGAGCGCTGTACCCGGGAGTGGGCTTCTGCCACTTAGAATTCTGAACAGTGTACTCACTCCCACAACCAAGCTGCCATGAAGCTGAAACCCTAGCTGCCCTTAGACTGCCAAACACCCCCTGCAAACTGACATCAGGAATTTGGAGGGGTGAGTTTAGCTTTCCACAGAAAAGACCCACCGTTCCTGCACAGAACTCTCAGCCACGGAGTGCGCTGCTAACTGATAAAAATAAGTTCAGCACAGGACTTCTGCCAGATCCAAGCATCCAGAAGCTGGAACCCTTACTGGCCTTGGAGTGCCAAATGTCTCCTACAGCCTGACATCAGGAACCTGCTGGGGTGAGTTTAGTTTCCCACAGAAAAGACCCACAGTTCCTGCACAGAGCTCTGTGCCCGGGAGTGGGCTTCTGCCACTTAGAATTCTGAACAGTGCACATTACTCCCAGAACCAAGCTGTCAGAAGCTGGAACCCTAACTGTCCTGCGAGTGCCCAATGTCTCCTACAACCTGACATTAGGAATGTAGTCGGTGAGTATAGCTTTCCACAGAAAAGACCCACCGTTCCTGCACAGAACTCTCGGCCACGGAGTGGGCTGCTATCTGATAAAAATAAGTTCAGCACAGGACTTCTGCCAGATCCAAGCATCCAGAAGCTGGAACCCTAACTGTCCTTGGAGTGCCCAATGTCTCCTACAGCCTGACATTAGGAACTTAGTCGGTAAGTATAGCTTCCCACAGAAGAGAGCCACTGTTCCTGCACAGAGTGCTGTGCCCGGAAGTGGGCTTCTGCCACTTAGAATTCTGAACACTGCTGCACTTCCCCCATAGCCAAGCTCCCAGAAGCTGGAACCCTAACTGTCCTGCGAGTGCCCAATGTCTCCTACAACCTGACATTAGGAACTTAGTCGGTGAGTATACCTTCCCACAGAAGAGAGCCACTGTTCCTGCACAGAGATCTGTGCCCCGGAGTGGGCTTCTGCCACTTAGAATTCTGAACAGTGTACTTACTCCCACAACCAAGCTGCCATGAAGCTGAAACCCTAGCTGCCCTTAGACTGCCAAACACCCCCTGCAAACTGACATCAGGAACTTGGAGGGGTGAGTTTAGCTTTCCACAGAAAAGACCCACCGTTCCTACACAGAGCTCTGTGCCCGGGAGTGGGCTTCTGCCACTTAGAATTCTGAACAGTGCACATTACTCCCAGAACCAAGCTGTAAGAAGTTGGAACGCTAACTGTCCTTGGAGTGCCCAATGTCTCCTAAAACCTGCCATTAGGAACTTAGGGGGTGAGTATAGCTTCCCACAGAAGAGAGCCACTGTTCCTGCACAGAGTTCTGTGCCCGGAAGTGGGCTTCTGCCACTTAGAATTCTGAACACTGCTGCACTTCTCCCATAGCCAAGCTCCCAGAAGCTGGAACCCTAACTGTCCTGCGAGTGCCCAATGTCTCCTACAACCTGACATTAGGAACTTCAGGGGGTGAGTTTAGCTTCCCACAGAAGAGACCCACAGTTCCTGCACAGAGCTCTGTGTCCCGGAGTGGATTTCTGCCACTTAGAATTCTGAACAGTGTACTTACTCCCACAACCAAGCTGCCATGAAGCTGAAACCCTAGCTGCCCTTAGACTGCCAAACACCCCCTGCAAACTGACATCAGGAATTTGGAGGGGTGAGTTTAGCTTTCCACAGAAAAGACCCACCGTTCCTGCACAGAACTCTCGGCCACGGAGTGGGCTGCGAACTGAAAAAAATAAGTTCTGCACAGGACTTCTACCAGATCCAAGCATCCAAAAGCTGGAACCCTAACTGTCCTGCGAGTGCCCAATGTCTCCTACAACCTGACATTAGGAACTTAGTCGGTGAGTATAGCTTCCCACAGAAGAGAGCCACTGTTCCTGCACAGAGCTCTGTACCCGGGAGTGGGCTTCTGCCACTTAGAATTCTGAACAGTGTACTCACTCCCACAACCAAGCTGCCATGAAGCTGAAACCCTAGCTGCCCTTAGACTGCCAAACACCCCCTGCAAACTGACATCAGGAACTTGGAGGGGTGAGTTTAGCTTTCCACAGAAAAGACCCACCGTTCCTGCACAGAACTCTCGGCCACGGAGTGCGCTGCTAACTGATAAAAATAAGTTCAGCACAGGACTTCTGCCAGATCCAAGCATCCAGAAGCTGTAACCCTTACTGGCCTTGGAGTGCCAAATGTCTCCTACAGCCTGACATCAGGAACCTGCTGGGGTGAGTTTTGTTTCCCACAGAAAAGACCCACAGTTCCTGCACAGAGCTCGGTGTCCCGGAGTGGGCTTCTGCGACTTAGAATTCTGAACAGTGCACATTACTCCCAGAACCAAGCTGTGAGAAGCTGGAACCCTAACTGTCCTTGGAGTGCCCAATGTCTCCTACAACCTGACATTAGGAACGTAGTCGGTGAGTATAGCTTCCCACAGAAAAGACCCACCGTTCCTTCACAGAACTCTCGGCCACGGAGTGGGCTGCTACCTGATAAAAATAAGTTCAGCACAGGACTTCTGCCAGATCCAAGCATCCAGAAGCTGGAACCCTAACTGGCCTTGGAGCGCCAAATGTCTCCTACAGCCTGACATCACGAACTTAGTCGGTGAGTATAGCTTCCCACAGAAGAGAGCCACTGTTCCTGCACAGAGCTCTGTGCCCGGGAGTGGGCTTCTGCCACTTAGAATTCTGAACAGTGCACATTACTCCCAGAACCAAGCTGTCAGAAGCTGGAACCCTAACTGTCCTTGGAGTGCCCAATGTCTCCTACAACCTGACATTAGGAACTTAGTCGGTGAGTATAGCTTCCCACAGAAGAGAGCCACTGTTCCTGCACAAAGCTCTGTGCCCGGGAGTGGGCTTCTGCCACTTAGAATTCTGAACAGTGTACTTACTCCCACAACCAAGCTGCCATGAAGCTGAAACCCTAGCTGCCCTTAGACTGCCAAACACCCCCTGCAAACTGACATCAGGAACTTGGAGGGGTGAGTTTAGCTTTCCACAGAAAAGACCCACCGTTCCTGCACAGAACTCTCGGCCACGGAGTGGGCTGTGAACAGAAAAAAATAAGTTCTGCACAGGACTTCTGCCAGATCCAAGCATCCAGAAGCTGGAACCCTAACTGGCCTTGGAGCGCCAAATGTCTCCTACAGCCTGACATCACGAACTTAGTCGGTGAGTTTAGCTTCCCACAGAAGAGAGCCACTGTTCCTGCACAGAGCTCTGTGCCCGGGAGTGGGCTTCTGCCACTTAGAATTCTGAACAGTGTACTTACTCCCACAACCAAGCTGCCATGAAGCTGAAACCCTAGCTGCCCTTAGACTGCCAAACACCCCCTGCAAACTGACATCAGGAACTTGGAGGGGTGAGTTTAGCTTTCCACAGAAAAGACCCACCGTTCCTGCACAGAACTCTCGGCCACGGAGTGCGCTGCTAACTGATAAAAATAAGTTCAGCACAGGACTTCTGCCAAATCCAAGCATCCAGGAGCTGGAACCCTTACTGGCCTTGGAGCGCCAAATGTCTCCTACAGCCTGACATCAGGAACCTGCTGGGGTGAGTTTTGTTTCCCACAGAAAAGACCCACAGTTCCTGCACAGAGCTCTGTGCCCGGGAGTGGGCTTCTGCCACTTAGAATTCTGAACAGTGCACATTACTCCCAGAACCAAGCTGTCAGAAGCTGGAACCCTAACTGTCCTTGGAGTGCCCAATGTCTCCTACAACCTGACATTAGGAACTTAGTCGGTGAGTATACCTTCCCACAGAAGAGAGCCACTGTTCCTGCACAGAGCTCTGTGCCCGGGAGTGGGCTTCTGCCACTTAGAATTCTGAACAGTGTACTTACTCCCACAACCAAGCTGCCATGAAGCTGAAACCCTAGCTGCCCTTAGACTGCCAAACACCCCCTGCAAACTGACATCAGGAATTTGGAGGGGTGAGTTTAGCTTTCCACAGAAAAGACCCACCGTTCCTGCACAGAACTCTCGGCCACGGAGTGGGCTGTGAACTGAAAAAAATAAGTTCTGCACAGGACTTCTGCCAGATGCAAGCATCCAAAAGCTGGAACCCTAACTGTCCTGCGACTGCCCAATGTCTCCTACAACCTGACATTAGGAACTTAGTCGGTGAGTATACCTTCCCACAGAAGAGAGCCACTGTTCCTGCACAGAGATCTGTGCCCCGGAGTGGGCTTCTGCCACTTAGAATTCTGAACAGTGTACTTACTCCCACAACCAAGCTGCCATGAAGCTGAAACCCTAGCTGCCCTTAGACTGCCAAACACCCCCTGCAAACTGACATCAGGAACTTGGAGGGGTGAGTTTAGCTTTCCACAGAAAAGACCCACCGTTCCTACACAGAGCTCTGTGCCCGGGAGTGGGCTTCTGCCACTTAGAATTCTGAACAGTGCACATTACTCCCAGAACCAAGCTGTAAGAAGTTGGAACGCTAACTGTCCTTGGAGTGCCCAATGTCTCCTAAAACCTGCCATTAGGAACTTAGGGGGTGAGTATAGCTTCCCACAGAAGAGAGCCACTGTTCCTGCACAGAGTTCTGTGCCCGAAAGTGGTCTTCTGCCACTTAGAATTCTGAACACTGCTGCACTTCTCCCATAGCCAAGCTCCCAGAAGCTGGAACCCTAACTGTCCTGCGAGTGCCCAATGTCTCCTACAACCTGACATTAGGAACTTCAGGGGGTGAGTTTAGCTTCCCACAGAAGAGACCCACAGTTCCTGCACAGAGCTCTGTGTCCCGGAGTGGATTTCTGCCACTTAGAATTCTGAACAGTGTACTTACTCCCACAACCAAGCTGCCATGAAGCTGAAACCCTAGCTGCCCTTAGACTGCCAAACACCCCCTGCAAACTGACATCAGGAATTTGGAGGGGTGAGTTTAGCTTTCCACAGAAAAGACCCACCGTTCCTGCACAGAACTCTCGGCCACGGAGTGGGCTGCGAACTGAAAAAAATAAGTTCTGCACAGGACTTCTACCAGATCCAAGCATCCAAAAGCTGGAACCCTAACTGTCCTGCGAGTGCCCAATGTCTCCTACAACCTGACATTAGGAACTTAGTCGGTGAGTATAGCTTCCCACAGAAGAGAGCCACTGTTCCTGCACAGAGCTCTGTACCCGGGAGTGGGCTTCTGCCACTTAGAATTCTGAACAGTGTACTCACTCCCACAACCAAGCTGCCATGAAGCTGAAACCCTAGCTGCCCTTAGACTGCCAAACACCCCCTGCAAACTGACATCAGGAACTTGGAGGGGTGAGTTTAGCTTTCCACAGAAAAGACCCCCCGTTCCTGCACAGAACTCTCGGCCACGGAGTGCGCTGCTAACTGATAAAAATAAGTTCAGCACAGGACTTCTGCCAGATCCAAGCATCCAGAAGCTGGAACCCTTACTGGCCTTGGAGTGCCAAATGTCTCCTACAGCCTGACATCAGGAACCTGCTGGGGTGAGTTTTGTTTCCCACAGAAAAGACCCACAGTTCCTGCACAGAGCTCGGTGTCCCGGAGTGGGCTTCTGCGACTTAGAATTCTGAACAGTGCACATTACTCCCAGAACCAAGCTGTGAGAAGCTGGAACCCTAACTGTCCTTGGAGTGCCCAATGTCTCCTACAACCTGACATTAGGAACGTAGTCGGTGAGTATAGCTTCCCACAGAAAAGACCCACCGTTCCTTCACAGAACTCTCGGCCACGGAGTGGGCTGCTACCTGATAAAAATAAGTTCAGCACAGGACTTCTGCCAGATCCAAGCATCCAGAAGCTGGAACCCTAACTGGCCTTGGAGCGCCAAATGTCTCCTACAGCCTGACATCACGAACTTAGTCGGTGAGTATAGCTTCCCACAGAAGAGAGCCACTGTTCCTGCACAGAGCTCTGTGCCCAGGAGTGGGCTTCTGCCACTTAGAATTCTGAACAGTGCACATTACTCCCAGAACCAAGCTGTCAGAAGCTGGAACCCTAACTGTCCTTGGAGTGCCCAATGTCTCCTACAACCTGACATTAGGAACTTAGTCGGTGAGTATAGCTTCCCACAGAAGAGAGCCACTGTTCCTGCACAAAGCTCTGTGCCCGGGAGTGGGCTTCTGCCACTTAGAATTCTGAACAGTGTACTTACTCCCACAACCAAGCTGCCATGAAGCTGAAACCCTAGCTGCCCTTAGACTGCCAAACACCCCCTGCAAACTGACATCAGGAACTTGGAGGGGTGAGTTTAGCTTTCCACAGAAAAGACCCACCGTTCCTGCACAGAACTCTCGGCCACGGAGTGGGCTGTGAACAGAAAAAAATAAGTTCTGCACAGGACTTCTGCCAGATCCAAGCATCCAGAAGCTGGAACCCTAACTGGCCTTGGAGCGCCAAATGTCTCCTACAGCCTGACATCACGAACTTAGTCGGTGAGTTTAGCTTCCCACAGAAGAGAGCCACTGTTCCTGCACAGAGCTCTGTGCCCGGGAGTGGGCTTCTGCCACTTAGAATTCTGAACAGTGTACTTACTCCCACAACCAAGCTGCCATGAAGCTGAAACCCTAGCTGCCCTTAGACTGCCAAACACCCCCTGCAAACTGACATCAGGAACTTGGAGGGGTGAGTTTTGCTTCCCACAGAAAAGACCCACAGTTCCTGCACAGAACTCTCGGCCACGGAGTGCGCTGCTAACTGATAAAAATAAGTTCAGCACAGGACTTCTGCCAGATCCAAGCATCCAGAAGCTGGAACCCTTACTGGCCTTGGAGTGCCAAATGTCTCCTACAGCCTGACATCAGGAACCTGCTGGGGTGAGTTTTGTTTCCCACAGAAAAGACCCACAGTTCCTGCACAGAGCTCGGTGTCCCGGAGTGGGCTTCTGCGACTTAGAATTCTGAACAGTGCACATTACTCCCAGAACCAAGCTGTGAGAAGCTGGAACCCTAACTGTCCTTGGAGTGCCCAATGTCTCCTACAACCTGACATTAGGAACGTAGTCGGTGAGTATAGCTTCCCACAGAAAAGACCCACCGTTCCTTCACAGAACTCTCGGCCACGGAGTGGGCTGCTACCTGATAAAAATAAGTTCAGCACAGGACTTCTGCCAGATCCAAGCATCCAGAAGCTGGAACCCTAACTGGCCTTGGAGCGCCAAATGTCTCCTACAGCCTGACATCACGAACTTAGTCGGTGAGTATAGCTTCCCACAGAAGAGAGCCACTGTTCCTGCACAGAGTTCTGTGCCCGGAAGTGGGCTTCTGCCACTTAGAATTCTGAACACTGCTGCACTTCTCACATAGCCAAGCTCCCAGAAGCTGGAACCCAACTGTCCTGCGAGTGCCCAATGTCTCCTACAACCTGACATTAGGAACTTCAGGGGGTGAGTTTAGCTTCCCACAGAAGAGAGCCACTGTTCCTGCACAGAGCTCTGTACCCGGGAGTGGGCTTCTGCCACTTAGAATTCTGAACAGTGTACTTACTCCCACAACCAAGCTGCCATGAAGCTGAAACCCTAGCTGCCCTTAGACTGCCAAACACCCCCTGCAAACTGACATCATGAACTTGGAGGGGTGAGTTTTGCTTCCCACAGAAAAGACCCACAGTTCCTGCACAGAACTCTCGGCCACGGAGTGGGCTGCTAACTGATAAAAATAAGTTCAGCACAGGACTTCTGCCAGATCCAAGCATCCAGAAGCTAGAACCCTTACTGGCTTTGGAGTGCCAAATGTCTCCTACAGCCTGACATCAGGAACCTGCTGGGGGGAGTTTAGTTTCCCACAGAAGAGACCCACAGTTCCTGCACAGAGCTCTGTGCCCGGGAGTGGGCTTCTGCCACTTAGAATTCTGAACAGTGCACATTACTCCCAGAACCAAGCTGACAGAAGCTGGAACCCTAACTGTCCTTGGAGTGCCCAATGTCTCCTACAACCTGACATTAGGAACTTAGTCGGTGAGTATAGCTTCCCACAGAAGAGAGCCACTGTTCCTGCACAGAGCTCTGTGCCCGGGAGTGGGCTTCTGCCACTTAGAATTCTGAACAGTGCACATTACTCCCAGAACGAAGCTCTAAGAAGTTGGAACGCTAACTGTCCTTGGAGTGCCCAATGTCTCCTAAAACCTGCCATTAGGAACTTAGCGGGTGAGTATAGCTTCCCACAGAAGAGAGCCACTGTTCCTGCACAGAGTTCTGTGCCCGGAAGTGGGCTTCTGCCACTTAGAATTCTGAACAGTGCACATTACTCCCAGAACCAAGCTGTAAGAAGTTGGAACGCTAACTGTCCTTGGAGTGCCCAATGTCTCCTACAACCTGACATTAGGAACTTAGTCGGTGAGTATAGCTTCCCACAGAAAAGACCCACCGTTCCTGCACAGAACTCTCGGCCACGGAGTGGGCTGCTAACTGATAAAAATAAGTTCAGCACAGGACTTCTGCCAGATCCAAGCATCCAGGAGCTGGAACCCTAACTGTCCTTGGAGTGCCCAATGTCTCCTAAAACCTGACATTAGGAACTTAGTCGGTGAGTTTAGCTTCCCACAGAAGAGAGCCACTGTTCCTGCACAGAGTTCTGTGCCCGGAAGTGGGCTTCTGCCACTTAGAATTCTGAACACTGCTGCACTTCCCCCATAGCCAAGCTCCCAGAAGCTGGAACCCTAACTGTCCTGCGAGTGCCCAATGTCTCCTACAACCTGACATTAGGAACTTCAGGGGGTGAGTTTAGCTTCCCACAGAAGAGACCCACAGCTCCTGCACAGAGCTCTGTGTCCCGGAGTGGGCTTCTGCCACTTAGAATTCTGAACAGTGTACTTACTCCCACAACCAAGCTGCCATGAAGCTGAAACCCTAGCTGCCCTTAGACTGCCAAACACCCCCTGCAAACTGACATCATGAACTTGGAGGGGTGAGTTTAGCTTTCCACAGAAAAGACCCACCGTTCCTGCACAGAACTCTCGGCCACGGAGTGGGCTGCGAACTGAAAAAAATAAGTTCTGCACAGGACTTCTGCCAGATCCAAGCATCCAAAAGCTGGAACCCTAACTGTCCTGCGAGTGCCCAATGTCTCCTACAACCTGACATTAGGAACTTAGTCGGTGAGCATAGCTTCCCACAGAAGAGAGCCACAGTTCCTGCACAGAGCTCTGTACCCGGGAGTGGGCTTCTGCCACTTAGAATTCTGAACAGTGTACTCACTCCCACAACCAAGCTGCCATGAAGCTGAAACCCTAGCTGCCCTTAGACTGCCAAACACCCCCTGCAAACTGACATCAGGAACTTGGAGGGGTGAGTTTAGCTTTCCACAGAAAAGACCCACCGTTCCTGCACAGAACTCTCGGCCACGGAGTGCGCTGCTAACTGATAAAAATAAGTTCAGCACAGGACTTCTGCCAGATCCAAGCATCCAGAAGCTGGAACCCTAACTGGCCTTGGAGCGCCAAATGTCTCCTACAGCCTGACATCAGGAACCTGCTGGGGTGAGTTTAGTTTCCCACAGAAAAGACCCACAGTTCCTGCACAGAGCTCTGTGTCCCGGAGTGGGCTTCTGCGACTTAGAATTCTGAACACTGCACATTACTCCCAGAACCAAGCTGTCAGAAGCTGGAACCCTAACTGTCCTTGGAGTGCCCAATGTCTCCTACAGCCTGACATCAGGAACCTGCTGGGGTGAGTATAGCTTCCCACAGAAGAGAGCCACTGTTCCTGCACAGAGCTCTGTGCCCGGGAGTGGGCTTCTGCCACTTAGAATTCTGAACACTGCTGCACTTCTCCCATAGCCAAGCTCCCAGAAGCTGGAACCCTAACTGTCCTGCGAGTGCCCAATGTCTCCTACAACCTGACATCAGGAATTTCGGGGGGTGAGTTTAGCTTCCCACAGAAGAGAGCCAATGTTCCTGCACAGAACTCTCGGCCACGGAGTGCGCTGCTAACTGATAAAAATAAGTTCAGCACAGGACTTCTGCCAGATCCAAGCATCCAGAAGCTGGAACCCTAACTGGCCTTGGAGCGCCAAATGTCTCCTACAGCCTGACATCACGAACTTAGTCGGTGAGTTTAGCTTCCCACAGAAGAGAGCCACTGTTCCTGCACAGAGCTCTGTGCCCGGGAGTGGGCTTCTGCCACTTAGAATTCTGAACAGTGTACTTACTCCCACAACCAAGCTGCCATGAAGCTGAAACCCTAGCTGCCCTTAGACTGCCAAACACCCCCTGCAAACTGACATCATGAACTTGGAGGGGTGAGTTTTGCTTCCCACAGAAAAGACCCACAGTTCCTGCACAGAACTCTCGGCCACGGAGTGGGCTGCTAACTGATAAAAATAAGTTCAGCACAGGACTTCTGCCAGATCCAAGCATCCAGAAGCTGGAACCCTTACTGGCTTTGGAGCGCCAAATGTCTCCTACAGCCTGACATCAGGAACCTGCTGGGGGGAGTTTAGTTTCCCACAGAAGAGACCCACAGTTCCTGCACAGAGCTCTGTGCCCGGGAGTGGGCTTCTGCCACTTAGAATTCTGAACAGTGCACATTACTCCCAGAACCAAGCTGTCAGAAGCTGGAACCCTAACTGTCCTTGGAGTGCCCAATGTCTCCTACAACCTGACATTAGGAACTTAGTCGGTAAGTATAGCTTTCCACAGAAAAGACCCACCGTTCCTTCACAGAACTCTCGGCCACGGAGTGGGCTGCTACCTGATAAAAATAAGTTCAGCACAGGACTTCTGCCAGATCCAAGCATCCAGAAGCTGGAACCCTAACTGGCCTTGGAGCGCCAAATGTCTCCTACAGCCTGACATCACGAACTTAGTCGGTGAGTATAGCTTCCCACAGAAGAGAGCCACTGTTCCTGCACAGAGCTCTGTGCCCGGGAGTGGGCTTCTGCCACTTAGAATTCTGAACAGTGTACTTACTCCCACAACCAAGCTGCCATGAAGCTGAAACCCTAGCTGCCCTTAGACTGCCAAACACCCCCTGCAAACTGACATCAGGAATTTGGAGGGGTGAGTTTAGCTTTCCACAGAAAAGACCCACCGTTCCTGCACAGAACTCTCGGCCACGGAGTGGGCTGTGAACTGAAAAAAATAAGTTCTGCACAGGACTTCTGCCAGATCCAAGCATCCAAAAGCTGGAACCCTAACTGTCCTGCGAGTGCCCAATGTCTCCTACAACCTGACATTAGGAACTTAGTCGGTGAGTATAGCTTCCCACAGAAGACAGCCACTGTTCCTGCACAGAGTTCTGTGCCCGGAAGTGGGCTTCTGCCACTTAGAATTCTGAACACTGCTGCACTTCCCCCATAGCCAAGCTCCCAGAAGCTGGAACCCTAACTGTCCTGCGAGTGCCCAATGTCTCCTACAACCTGACATTAGGAACTTCAGGGGGTGAGTTTAGCTTCCCACAGAAGAGACCCACAGCTCCTGCACAGAGCTCTGTGTCCCGGAGTGGGCTTCTGCCACTTAGAATTCTGAACAGTGTACTTACTCCCACAACCAAGCTGCCATGAAGCTGAAACCCTAGCTGCCCTTAGACTGCCAAACACCCCCTGCAAACTGACATCATGAACTTGGAGGGGTGAGTTTAGCTTTCCACAGAAAAGACCCACCGTTCCTGCACAGAACTCTCGGCCACGGAGTGGGCTGCGAACTGAAAAAAATAAGTTCTGCACAGGACTTCTGCCAGATCCAAGCATCCAAAAGCTGGAACCCTAACTGTCCTGCGAGTGCCCAATGTCTCCTACAACCTGACATTAGGAACTTAGTCGGTGAGCATAGCTTCCCACAGAAGAGAGCCACAGTTCCTGCACAGAGCTCTGTACCCGGGAGTGGGCTTCTGCCACTTAGAATTCTGAACAGTGTACTCACTCCCACAACCAAGCTGCCATGAAGCTGAAACCCTAGCTGCCCTTAGACTGCCAAACACCCCCTGCAAACTGACATCAGGAACTTGGAGGGGTGAGTTTAGCTTTCCACAGAAAAGACCCACCGTTCCTGCACAGAACTCTCGGCCACGGAGTGCGCTGCTAACTGATAAAAATAAGTTCAGCACAGGACTTCTGCCAGATCCAAGCATCCAGAAGCTGGAACCCTAACTGGCCTTGGAGCGCCAAATGTCTCCTACAGCCTGACATCAGGAACCTGCTGGGGTGAGTTTAGTTTCCCACAGAAAAGACCCACAGTTCCTGCACAGAGCTCTGTGTCCCGGAGTGGGCTTCTGCGACTTAGAATTCTGAACACTGCACATTACTCCCAGAACCAAGCTGTCAGAAGCTGGAACCCTAACTGTCCTTGGAGTGCCCAATGTCTCCTACAGCCTGACATCAGGAACCTGCTGGGGTGAGTATAGCTTCCCACAGAAGAGAGCCACTGTTCCTGCACAGAGCTCTGTGCCCGGGAGTGGGCTTCTGCCACTTAGAATTCTGAACACTGCTGCACTTCTCCCATAGCCAAGCTCCCAGAAGCTGGAACCCTAACTGTCCTGCGAGTGCCCAATGTCTCCTACAACCTGACATCAGGAATTTCGGGGGGTGAGTTTAGCTTCCCACAGAAGAGAGCCAATGTTCCTGCACAGAACTCTCGGCCACGGAGTGCGCTGCTAACTGATAAAAATAAGTTCAGCACAGGACTTCTGCCAGATCCAAGCATCCAGAAGCTGGAACCCTAACTGGCCTTGGAGCGCCAAATGTCTCCTACAGCCTGACATCACGAACTTAGTCGGTGAGTTTAGCTTCCCACAGAAGAGAGCCACTGTTCCTGCACAGAGCTCTGTGCCCGGGAGTGGGCTTCTGCCACTTAGAATTCTGAACAGTGTACTTACTCCCACAACCAAGCTGCCATGAAGCTGAAACCCTAGCTGCCCTTAGACTGCAAAACACCCCCTGCAAACTGACATCATGAACTTGGAGGGGTGAGTTTTGCTTCCCACAGAAAAGACCCACAGTTCCTGCACAGAACTCTCGGCCACGGAGTGGGCTGCTAACTGATAAAAATAAGTTCAGCACAGGACTTCTGCCAGATCCAAGCATCCAGAAGCTGGAACCCTTACTGGCTTTGGAGTGCCAAATGTCTCCTACAGCCTGACATCAGGAACCTGCTGGGGGGAGTTTAGTTTCCCACAGAAGAGACCCACAGTTCCTGCACAGAGCTCTGTGCCCGGGAGTGGGCTTCTGCCACTTAGAATTCTGAACAGTGCACATTACTCCCAGAACCAAGCTGTCAGAAGCTGGAACCCTAACTGTCCTTGGAGTGCCCAATGTCTCCAACAACCTGACATTAGGAACTTAGTCGGTGAGTATAGCTTCCCACAGAAGAGAGCCACTGTTCCTGCACAGAGCTCTGTGCCCGGGACTGGGCTTCTGCCACTTAGAATT
The DNA here is from genome assembly GCF_029207755.1 of Chamaea fasciata. Taxonomy (NCBI): domain Eukaryota; kingdom Metazoa; phylum Chordata; class Aves; order Passeriformes; family Sylviidae; genus Chamaea; species Chamaea fasciata. The sequence goes on from NW_027094446.1 coordinate 42,122, forward strand.
GTGAACAGTGTACTTACTCCCACAACCAAGCTGCCATGAAGCTGAAACCCTAGCTGCCCTTAGACTGCCAAACACCCCCTGCAAACTGACATCAGGAATTTGGAGGGGTGAGTTTAGCTTTCCACAGAAAAGACCCACCGTTCCTGCACAGAACTCTCGGCCACGGAGTGGGCTGTGAACTGAAAAAAATAAGTTCTGCACAGGACTTCTGCCAGATGCAAGCATCCAAAAGCTGGAACCCTAACTGTCCGGCGAGTGCCCAGTGTCTCCTACAACCTGACATTAGGAACTTAGTCGGTGAGTATAGCTTCCCACAGAAGAGAGCCACTGTTCCTGCACAGAGATCTGTGCCCCGGAGTGGGCTTCTGCCACTTAGAATTCTGAACAGTGTACTTACTCCCACAACCAAGCTGCCATGAAGCTGAAACCCTAGCTGCCCTTAGACTGCAAAACACCCCCTGCAAACTGACATCAGGAACTTGGAGGGGTGAGTTTAGCTTTCCACAGAAAAGACCCACCGTTCCTGCACAGAACTCTCGGCCACGGAGTGCGCTGCTAACTGATAAAAATAAGTTCAGCACAGGACTTCTGCCAGATCCAAGCATCCAGAAGCTGGAACCCTAACTGGCCTTGGAGCGCCAAATGTCTCCTACAGCCTGACATCACGAACTTAGTCGGTGAGTTTAGCTTCCCACAGAAGAGAGCCACTGTTCCTGCACAGAGCTCTGTGCCCGGGAGTGGGCTTCTGCCACTTAGAATTCTGAACAGTGTACTTACTCCCACAACCAAGCTGCCATGAAGCTGAAACCCTAGCTGCCCTTAGACTGCAAAACACCCCCTGCAAACTGACATCATGAACTTGGAGGGGTGAGTTTTGCTTCCCACAGAAAAGACCCACAGTTCCTGCACAGAACTCTCGGCCACGGAGTGGGCTGCTAACTGATAAAAATAAGTTCAGCACAGGACTTCTGCCAGATCCAAGCATCCAGAAGCTGGAACCCTTACTGGCTTTGGAGTGCCAAATGTCTCCTACAGCCTGACATCAGGAACCTGCTGGGGGGAGTTTAGTTTCCGACAGAAGAGACCCACAGTTCCTGCACAGAGCTCTGTGCCCGGGAGTGGGCTTCTGCCACTTAGAATTCTGAACAGTGCACATTACTCCCAGAACCAAGCTGTCAGAAGCTGGAACCCTAACTGTCCTTGGAGTGCCCAATGTCTCCTACAACCTGACATTAGGAACTTAGTCGGTAAGTATAGCTTTCCACAGAAAAGACCCACCGTTCCTTCACAGAACTCTCGGCCACGGAGTGGGCTGCTACCTGATAAAAATAAGTTCAGCACAGGACTTCTGCCAGATCCAAGCATCCAGAAGCTGGAACCCTAACTGGCCTTGGAGCGCCAAATGTCTCCTACAGCCTGACATCACGAACTTAGTCGGTGAGTATAGCTTCCCACAGAAGAGAGCCACTGTTCCTGCACAGAGCTCTGTGCCCGGGAGTGGGCTTCTGCCACTTAGAATTCTGAACAGTGTACTTACTCCCACAACCAAGCTGCCATGAAGCTGAAACCCTAGCTGCCCTTAGACTGCCAAACACCCCCTGCAAACTGACATCAGGAATTTGGAGGGGTGAGTTTAGCTTTCCACAGAAAAGACCCACCGTTCCTGCACAGAACTCTCGGCCATGGAGTGCGCTGCTAACTGATAAAAATAAGTTCAGCACAGGACTTCTGCCAAATCCAAGCATCCAGGAGCTAGAACCCTAACTGTCCTTGGAGTGCCCAATGTCTCCTAAAACCTGACATTAGGAACTTAGTCGGTGAGTATAGTTTCCCACAGAAGAGAGCCACTGTTCCTGCACAGAGTTCTGTGCCCGGAAGTGGGCTTCTGCCACTTAGAATTCTGAACACTGCTGCACTTCCCCCATAGCCAAGCTCCCAGAAGCTGGAACCCTAACTGTCCTGCGAGTGCCCAATGTCTCCTACAACCTGACATTAGGAACTTCAGGGGGTGAGTTTAGCTTTCCACAGAAAAGACCCACCGTTCCTACACAGAGCTCTGTGCCCGGGAGTGGGCTTCTGCCACTTAGAATTCTGAACAGTGCACATTACTCCCAGAACCAAGCTGTAAGAAGTTGGAACGCTAACTGTCCTTGGAGTGCCCAATGTCTCCTAAAACCTGCCATTAGGAACTTAGGGGGTGAGTATAGCTTCCCACAGAAGAGAGCCACTGTTCCTGCACAGAGTTCTGTGCCCAGAAGTGGGCTTCTGCCACTTAGAATTCTGAACACTGCTGCACTTCTCCCATAGCCAAGCTCCCAGAAGCTGGAACCCTAACTGTCCTGCGAGTGCCCAATGTCTCCTACAACCTGACATTAGGAACTTCAGGGGGTGAGTTTAGCTTCCCACAGAAGAGACCCACAGTTCCTGCACAGAGCTCTGTGTCCCGGAGTGGATTTCTGCCACTTAGAATTCTGAACAGTGTACTTACTCCCACAACCAAGCTGCCATGAAGCTGAAACCCTAGCTGCCCTTAGACTGCCAAACACCCCCTGCAAACTGACATCAGGAATTTGGAGGGGTGAGTTTAGCTTTCCACAGAAAAGACCCACCGTTCCTGCACAGAACTCTCGGCCACGGAGTGGGCTGCGAACTGAAAAAAATAAGTTCTGCACAGGACTTCTGCCAGATCCAAGCATCCAAAAGCTGGAACCCTAACTGTCCTGCGAGTGCCCAATGTCTCCTACAACCTGACATTAGGAACTTAGTCGGTGAGTATAGCTTCCCACAGAAGAGAGCCACTGTTCCTGCACAGAGCTCTGTACCCGGGAGTGGGCTTCTGCCACTTAGAATTCTGAACAGTGTACTCACTCCCACAACCAAGCTGCCATGAAGCTGAAACCCTAGCTGCCCTTAGACTGCAAAACACCCCCTGCAAACTGACATCAGGAACTTGGAGGGGTGAGTTTAGCTTTCCACAGAAAAGACCCCCCGTTCCTGCACAGAACTCTCGGCCACGGAGTGCGCTGCTAACTGATAAAAATAAATTCAGCACAGGACTTCTGCCAGATCCAAGCATCCAGAAGCTGGAACCCTTACTGGCCTTGGAGTGCCAAATGTCTCCTACAGCCTGACATCAGGAACCTGCTGGGGTGAGTTTTGTTTCCCACAGAAAAGACCCACAGTTCCTGCACAGAGCTCTGTGTCCCGGAGTGGGCTTCTGCGACTTAGAATTCTGAACACTGCACATTACTCCCAGAACCAAGCTGTCAGAAGCTGGAACCCTAACTGTCCTTGGAGTGCCCAATGTCTCCTACAGCCTGACATCAGGAACCTGCTGGGGTGAGTATAGCTTCCCACAGAAGAGAGCCACTGTTCCTGCACAGAGCTCTGTGCCCGGGAGTGGGCTTCTGCCACTTAGAATTCTGAACACTGCTGCACTTCTCCCATAGCCAAGCTCCCAGAAGCTGGAACCCTAACTGTCCTGCGAGTGCCCAATGTCTCCTACAACCTGACATCAGGAATTTCGGGGGGTGAGTTTAGCTTCCCACAGAAGAGAGCCAATGTTCCTGCACAGAACTCTCGGCCACGGAGTGCGCTGCTAACTGATAAAAATAAGTTCAGCACAGGACTTCTGCCAGATCCAAGCATCCAGAAGCTGGAACCCTAACTGGCCTTGGAGCGCCAAATGTCTCCTACAGCCTGACATCACGAACTTAGTCGGTGAGTTTAGCTTCCCACAGAAGAGAGCCACTGTTCCTGCACAGAGCTCTGTGCCCGGGAGTGGGCTTCTGCCACTTAGAATTCTGAACAGTGTACTTACTCCCACAACCAAGCTGCCATGAAGCTGAAACCCTAGCTGCCCTTAGACTGCAAAACACCCCCTGCAAACTGACATCATGAACTTGGAGGGGTGAGTTTTGCTTCCCACAGAAAAGACCCACAGTTCCTGCACAGAACTCTCGGCCACGGAGTGGGCTGCTAACTGATAAAAATAAGTTCAGCACAGGACTTCTGCCAGATCCAAGCATCCAGAAGCTGGAACCCTTACTGGCTTTGGAGTGCCAAATGTCTCCTACAGCCTGACATCAGGAACCTGCTGGGGGGAGTTTAGTTTCCCACAGAAGAGACCCACAGTTCCTGCACAGAGCTCTGTGCCCGGGAGTGGGCTTCTGCCACTTAGAATTCTGAACAGTGCACATTACTCCCAGAACCAAGCTGTCAGAAGCTGGAACCCTAACTGTCCTTGGAGTGCCCAATGTCTCCAACAACCTGACATTAGGAACTTAGTCGGTGAGTATAGCTTCCCACAGAAGAGAGCCACTGTTCCTGCACAGAGCTCTGTGCCCGGGACTGGGGTTCTGCCACTTAGAATTGTGAACAGTGTACTTACTCCCACAACCAAGCTGCCATGAAGCTGAAACCCTAGCTGCCCTTAGACTGCCAAACACCCCCTGCAAACTGACATCAGGAATTTGGAGGGGTGAGTTTAGCTTTCCACAGAAAAGACCCACCGTTCCTGCACAGAACTCTCGGCCACGGAGTGCGCTGCTAACTGATAAAAATAAGTTCAGCACAGGACTTCTACCAGATCCAAGCATCCAAAAGCTGGAACCCTAACTGTCCTGCGAGTGCCCAATGTCTCCTACAACCTGACATTAGGAACTTAGTCGGTGAGTATAGCTTCCCACAGAAGAGAGCCACAGTTCCTGCACAGAGCTCTGTACCCGGGAGTGGGCTTCTGCCACTTAGAATTCTGAACAGTGTACTCACTCCCACAACCAAGCTGCCATGAAGCTGAAACCCTAGCTGCCCTTAGACTGCCAAACACCCCCTGCAAACTGACATCAGGAACTTGGAGGGGTGAGTTTAGCTTTCCACAGAAAAGACCCCCCGTTCCTGCACAGAACTCTCGGCCACGGAGTGCGCTGCTAACTGATAAAAATAAGTTCAGCACAGGACTTCTGCCAGATCCAAGCATCCAGAAGCTGGAACCCTTACTGGCCTTGGAGTGCCAAATGTCTCCTACAGCCTGACATCAGGAACCTGCTGGGGTGAGTTTAGTTTCCCACAGAAAAGACCCACAGTTCCTGCACAGAGCCCTGTGCCCCAGAGTGGGCTTCTGCCACTTAGAATTCTGAACACTGCTGCACTTCTCCCATATCCAAGCTCCCAGAAGCTGGAACCCTAACTGTCCTGCGAGTGCCCAATGTCTCCTACAGCCTGACATCAGGAACCTGCTGGGGTGAGTATAGCTTCCCACAGAAGAGAGCCACTGTTCCTGCACAGAGCTCTGTGCCCGGGAGTGGGCTTCTGCCACTTAGAATTCTGAACAGTGCACCTTACTCCCAGAACCAAGCTGACAGAAGCTGGAACCCTAACTGTCCTTGGAGTGCCCAATGTCTCCTAAAACCTGCCATTAGGAACTTAGGGGGTGAGTATAGCTTCCCACAGAAGAGAGCCACTGTTCCTGCACAGAGTTCTGTGCCCGGAAGTGGGCTTCTGCCACTTAGAATTCTGAACACTGCTGCACTTCTCCCATAGCCAAGCTCCCAGAAGCTGGAACCCTAACTGTCCTTGGAGTGCCCAATGTCTCCTACAACCTGACATTAGGAACGTAGTCGGTGAGTATAGCTTCCCACAGAAAAGACCCACCGTTCCTTCACAGAACTCTCGGCCACGGAGTGGGCTGCTACCTGATAAAAATAAGTTCAGCACAGGACTTCTGCCAGATCCAAGCATCCAGAAGCTGGAACCCTAACTGGCCTTGGAGCGCCAAATGTCTCCTACAGCCTGACATCACGAACTTAGTCGGTGAGTATAGCTTCCCACAGAAGAGAGCCACTGTTCCTGCACAGAGCTCTGTGCCCGGGAGTGGGCTTCTGCCACTTAGAATTCTGAACAGTGCACATTACTCCCAGAACCAAGCTGTCAGAAGCTGGAACCCTAACTGTCCTTGGAGTGCCCAATGTCTCCTACAACCTGACATTAGGAACTTAGTCGGTGAGTATAGCTTCCCACAGAAGAGAGCCACTGTTCCTGCACAAAGCTCTGTGCCCGGGAGTGGGCTTCTGCCACTTAGAATCCTGAACAGTGTACTTACTCCCACAACCAAGCTGCCATGAAGCTGAAACCCTAGCTGCCCTTAGACTGCCAAACACCCCCTGCAAACGGACATCAGGAATTTGGAGGGGTGAGTTTAGCTTTCCACAGAAAAGACCCACCGTTCCTGCACAGAACTCTCGGCCACGGAGTGGGCTGTGAACTGAAAAAAATAAGTTCTGCACAGGACTTCTGCCAGATCCAAGCATCCAAAAGCTGGAACCCTAACTGTCCTGCGAGTGCCCAATGTCTCCTACAACCTGACATTAGGAACTTAGTCGGTGAGTATAGCTTCCCACAGAAGACAGCCACTGTTCCTGCACAGGGCTCTGTGCCCGGGAGTGGGCTTCTGCCACTTAGAATTCTGAACAGTGTACTTACTCCCACAACCAAGCTGCCATGAAGCTGAAACCCTAGCTGCCCTTAGACTGCCAAACACCCCCTGCAAACTGACATCAGGAATTTGGAGGGGTGAGTTTAGCTTTCCACAGAAAAGACCCACCGTTCCTGCACAGAACTCTCGGCCACGGAGTGGGCTGTGAACTGAAAAAAATAAGTTCTGCACAGGACTTCTGCCAGATCCAAGCATCCAGAAGCTGGAACCCTAACTGGCCTTGGAGCGCCAAATGTCTCCTACAGCCTGACATCACGAACTTAGTCGGTGAGTATAGCTTCCCACAGAAGAGAGCCACTGTTCCTGCACAGAGTTCTGTGCCCGGAAGTGGGCTTCTGCCACTTAGAATTCTGAACACTGCTGCACTTCTCCCATAGCCAAGCTCCCAGAAGCTGGAACCCTAACTATCCTGCGAGTGCCCAATGTCTCCTACAACCTGACATTAGGAACTTCAGGGGGTGAATTTAGCTTCCCACAGAAGAGAGCCACTGTTCCTGCACAGAGCTCTGTACCCGGGAGTGGGCTTCTGCCACTTAGAATTCTGAACAGTGTACTTACTCCCACAACCAAGCTGCCATGAAGCTGAAACCCTAGCTGCCCTTAGACTGCCAAACACCCCCTGCAAACTGACATCAGGAACTTGGAGGGGTGAGTTTTGCTTCCCACAGAAAAGACGCACAGTTCCTGCACAGAACTCTCGGCCACGGAGTGGGCTGCTAACTGATAAAAATAAGTTCAGCACAGGAGTTCTGCCAGATCCAAGCATCCAGAAGCTAGAACCCTTACTGGCTTTGGAGTGCCAAATGTCTCCTACAGCCTGACATCAGGAACCTGCTGGGGTGAGTTTAGTTTCCCACAGAAGAGACCCACAGTTCCTGCACAGAGCTCTGTGCCCGGGAGTGGGCTTCTGCCACTTAGAATTCTGAACAGTGCACATTACTCCCAGAACCAAGCTGACAGAAGCTGGAACCCTAACTGTCCTTGGAGTGCCCAATGTCTCCTACAACCTGACATTAGGAACTTAGTCGGTAAGTATAGCTTCCCACAGAAAAGACCCACCGTTCCTTCACAGAACTCTCGGCCACGGAGTGGGCTGCTACCTGATAAAAATAAGTTCAGCACAGGACTTCTGCCAGATCCAAGCATCCAGAAGCTGGAACCCTAACTGGCCTTGGAGCGCCAAATGTCTCCTACAGCCTGACATCACGAACTTAGTCGGTGAGTATAGCTTCCCACAGAAGAGAGCCACTGTTCCTGCACAGAGCTCTGTGCCCGGGAGTGGGCTTCTGCCACTTAGAATTCTGAACAGTGTACTTACTCCCACAACCAAGCTGCCATGAAGCTGAAACCCTAGCTGCCCTTAGACTGCCAAACACCCCCTGCAAACTGACATCAGGAATTTGGAGGGGTGAGTTTAGCTTTCCACAGAAAAGACCCACCGTTCCTGCACAGAACTCTCGGCCACGGAGTGGGCTGCGAACTGAAAAAAATAAGTTCTGCACAGGACTTCTGCCAGATCCAAGCATCCAAAAGCTGGAACCCTAACTGTCCTGCGAGTGCCCAATGTCTCCTACAACCTGACATTAGGAACTTAGTCGGTGAGTATAGCTTCCCACAGAAGACAGCCACTGTTCCTGCACAGGGCTCTGTGCCCGGGAGTGGGCTTCTGCCACTTAGAATTCTGAACAGTGTACTTACTCCCACAACCAAGCTGCCATGAAGCTGAAACCCTAGCTGCCCTTAGACTGCCAAACACCCCCTGCAAACTGACATCAGGAACTTGGAGGGGTGAGTTTAGCTTTCCACAGAAAAGACCCACCGTTCCTGCACAGAACTCTCGGCCACGGAGTGCGCTGCTAACTGATAAAAATAAGTTCAGCACAGGACTTCTGCCAGATCCAAGCATCCAGAAGCTGGAACCCTAACTGGCCTTGGAGCGCCAAATGTCTCCTACAGCCTGACATCAGGAACCTGCTGGGGTGAGTTTAGTTTCCCACAGAAAAGACCCACAGTTCCTGCACAGAGCTCTGTGCCCCAGAGTGGGCTTCTGCCACTTAGAATTCTGAACACTGCTGCACTTCTCCCATAGCCAAGCTCCCAGAAGCTGGAACCCTAACTGTCCGGCGAGTGCCCAATGTCTCCTACAGCCTGACATCAGGAACCTGCTGGGGGGAGTTTAGTTTCCCACAGAAGAGACCCACTGTTCCTGCACAGAGCTCTGTGCCCGGGAGTGGGCTTCTGCCACTTAGAATTCTGAACAGTGCACATTACTCCCACAACCAAGCTGACAGAAGCTGGAACCCTAACTGTCCTTGGAGTGCCCAATGTCTCCTACAACCTGACATTAGGAACTTAGTCGGTAAGTATAGCTTCCCACAGAAAAGACCCACCGTTCCTGCACAGAACTCTCGGCCACGGAGTGGGCTGCTAACTGATAAAAATAAGTTCAGCACAGGACTTCTGCCAAATCCAAGCATCCAGGAGCTGGAACCCTAACTGTCCTTGGAGTGCCCAATGTCTCCTACAACCTGACATTAGGAACTTAGTCGGTGAGCATAGCTTCCCACAGAAGAGAGCCACTGTTCCTGCACAGAGCTCTGTACCCGGGAGTGGGCTTCTGCCACTTAGAATTCTGAACAGTGTACTCACTCCCACAACCAAGCTGCCATGAAGCTGAAACCCTAGCTGCCCTTAGACTGCCAAACACCCCCTGCAAACTGACATCAGGAACTTGGAGGGGTGAGTTTAGCTTTCCACAGAAAAGACCCACCGTTCCTGCACAGAACTCTCGGCCACGGAGTGCGCTGCTAACTGATAAAAATAAGTTCAGCACAGGACTTCTGCCAGATCCAAGCATCCAGAAGCTGGAACCCTTACTGGCCTTGGAGTGCCAAATGTCTCCTACAGCCTGACATCAGGAACCTGCTGGGGTGAGTTTAGTTTCCCACAGAAAAGACCCACAGTTCCTGCACAGAGCTCTGTGTCCCGGAGTGGGCTTCTGCGACTTAGAATTCTGAACAGTGCACATTACTCCCAGAACCAAGCTGTCAGAAGCTGGAACCCTAACTGTCCTTGGAGTGCCCAATGTCTCCTAAAACCTGCCATTAGGAACTTAGGGGGTGAGTATAGCTTCCCACAGAAGAGAACCACTGTTCCTGCACAGAGTTCTTTGCCCGGAAGTGGGCTTCTGCCACTTAGAATTCTGAACACTGCTGCACTTCCCCCATAGCCAAGCTCCCAGAAGCTGGAACCCTAACTGTCCTGCGAGTGCCCAATGTCTCCTACAACCTGACATTAGGAACTTCAGGGGGTGAGTTTAGCTACCCACAGAAGAGACCCACAGTTCCTGCACAGAACTCTCGGCAACGGAGTGGGCAGCTAACTGATAATAATAAGTTCAGCACAGGACTTCTGCCAGATCCAATCATCCAGAAGCTGGAACCCTAACTGGCCTTGGAGCGCCAAATGTCTCCTACAACCTGACATTAGGAACTTAGTCGGTGAGTATAGCTTCCCACAGAAAAGACCCACCGTTCCTGCATAGAACTCTCGGCCACGGAGTGGGCTGCTAACTGATAAAAATAAGTTCAGCACAGGACTTCTGCCAGATCCAAGCATCCAGAAGCTGGAACCCTTACTAGCCTTGGAGCGCCAAATGTCTCCTACAGCCTGACATCAGGAACCTGCTGGGGGGAGTTTAGTTTCCCACAGAAAAGACCCACAGTTCCTGCACAGAGCTCTGTGTCCCAAAGTGGGCTTCTGCCACTTAGAATTCTGAACAGTGCACATTACTCCCAGAACCAAGCTGTCAGAAGCTGGAACCCTAACTGTCCTTGGAGTGCCCAATGTCTCCTACAACCTGACATAAGGAACTTAGTCGGTGAGTATAGCTTCCCACAGAAGAGAGCCGCTGTTCCTGCACAGAGCTCTGTGCCCGGGAGTGGGCTTCTGCCACTTAGAATTCTGAACACTGCTGCACTTCTCCCATAGCCAAGCTCCCAGAAGCTGGAACCCTAACTGTCCTGCGAGTGCCCAATGTCTCCTACGACCTGACATTAGGAACTTAGGGGGGTGAGTTTAGCTTCCCACAGAAGAGAGCCACTGTTCCTGCACAGAGATCTGTACCCGGGAGTGGGCTTCTGCCACTTAGAATTCTGAACAGTGTACTTACTCCCACAACCAAGCTGCCATGAAGCTGAAACCCTAGCTGCCCTTAGACTGCCAAACACCCCCTGCAAACTGACATCATGAACTTGGAGGGGTGAGTTTAGTTTCCCACAGAAAAGACCCACCGTTCCTGCACAGAGCTCTGTGCCCGGGAGTGGTCTTCTGCCACTCAGAATTCTGAACAGTGCACATTACTCCCACAAGAAAGCTGTCAGAAGCTGGAACCCTAACTGTCCCTGGAGTGCCCAATGTCTCCTACAACCTGACATTAGGAACTTAGGGGGTGAGTATAGCTTCCCACAGAAGAGAGCCACTGTTCCTGCACAGAGCTCTGTGCCCGGGAGTGGGCTTCTGCCACTTAGAATTCTGAACACTGCTGCACTTCTCCCATATCCAAGCTCTCAGAAGCGGGAACCCTTACTGTCCTTGGAGTGCCCAATGTCTCCTACAACCTGACATTAGGAACTTAGTCGGTGAGTATAGCTTCCCACAGAAGAGAGCCGCTGTTCCTGCACAGAGCTCTGTGCCCGGGAGTGGGCTTCTGCCACTTAGAATTCTGAACAGTGTACTTACTCCCACAACCAAGCTGCCATGAAGCTGAAACCCTAGCTGCCCTTAGACTGCCAAACATCCCCTGCAAACTGACATCAGGAACTTGGAGGGGTGAGTTTAGCTTTCCACAGAAAAGACCCACCGTTCCTGCATAGAACTCTCGGCCACGGAGTGGGCTGCGAACTGCTAAAAATAAGTTCAGCACAGGACTTCTGCCAGATCCAAGCATCCAAAAGCTGGAACCCTTACTGTCCTTGGAGTGCCAAATGTCTCCTACAGCCTGACATCAGGAACCTGCTGGGGTGAGTTTAGTTTCCCACAGAAAAGACCCACAGTTCCTGCACAGAACTTTTGGCCACGGAGTGGGCTTCTGCCACTTAGAATTCTGAACAGTGCACATTACTCCCACAACCAAGCGGTCAGAAGCTGGAACCCTAACTGTCCTTGGAGTGCCCAATGTCTCCTACAACCTGACATTAGGAACTTAGTCGGTGAGTATAGCTTCCCACAGAAGAGAGCCACAGCTCCTGCACAGAGCTCTGTGTCCCAGAGTGGGCTTCTGCCACTTAGAATTCTGAACAGTGTACTTACTCCCACAACCAAGCTGCCATGAAGCTGAAACGCTAGCTGCCCTTAGACTGCCAAACACCCCCTGCAAACTGACATCAGGAACCTGCTGGGGTGAGTTTAGCTTTCCACAGAAAAGACCCACCGTTCCTGCACAGAGCACTCTGCCCCGGAGTGGGCTTCTGCCACTTAGAATTCTGAACACTGCTGCACTTCTCCCATATCCAAGCTCCCAGAAGCTGGAACCCTAACTGTCCTGCGAGTGCCCAATGTCTCCTACAGCCTGACATCAGGAACCTGCTGGGGTGAGTATAGCTTCCCACAGAAGAGAGCCACTGTTCCTGCACAGAGCTCTGTGCCCGGGAGTGGGCTTCTGCCACTTAGAATTCTGAACAGTGCACCTTACTCCCAGAACCAAGCTGACAGAAGCTGGAACCCTAACTGTCCTTGGAGTGCCCAATGTCTCCTAAAACCTGCCATTAGGAACTTAGGGGGTGAGTATAGCTTCCCACAGAAGAGAGCCACTGTTCCTGCACAGAGTTCTGTGCCCGGAAGTGGGCTTCTGCCACTTAGAATTCTGAACACTGCTGCACTTCTCCCATAGCCAAGCTCCCAGAAGCTGGAACCCTAACTGTCCTTGGAGTGCCCAATGTCTCCTACAACCTGACATTAGGAACGTAGTCGGTGAGTATAGCTTCCCACAGAAAAGACCCACCGTTCCTTCACAGAACTCTCGGCCACGGAGTGGGCTGCTACCTGATAAAAATAAGTTCAGCACAGGACTTCTGCCAGATCCAAGCATCCAGAAGCTGGAACCCTAACTGGCCTTGGAGCGCCAAATGTCTCCTACAGCCTGACATCACGAACTTAGTCGGTGAGTATAGCTTCCCACAGAAGAGAGCCACTGTTCCTGCACAGAGCTCTGTGCCCGGGAGTGGGCTTCTGCCACTTAGAATTCTGAACAGTGCACATTACTCCCAGAACCAAGCTGTCAGAAGCTGGAACCCTAACTGTCCTTGGAGTGCCCAATGTCTCCTACAACCTGACATTAGGAACTTAGTCGGTGAGTATAGCTTCCCACAGAAGAGAGCCACTGTTCCTGCACAAAGCTCTGTGCCCGGGAGTGGGCTTCTGCCACTTAGAATCCTGAACAGTGTACTTACTCCCACAACCAAGCTGCCATGAAGCTGAAACCCTAGCTGCCCTTAGACTGCCAAACACCCCCTGCAAACGGACATCAGGAATTTGGAGGGGTGAGTTTAGCTTTCCACAGAAAAGACCCACCGTTCCTGCACAGAACTCTCGGCCACGGAGTGGGCTGTGAACTGAAAAAAATAAGTTCTGCACAGGACTTCTGCCAGATCCAAGCATCCAAAAGCTGGAACCCTAACTGTCCTGCGAGTGCCCAATGTCTCCTACAACCTGACATTAGGAACTTAGTCGGTGAGTATAGCTTCCCACAGAAGACAGCCACTGTTCCTGCACAGGGCTCTGTGCCCGGGAGTGGGCTTCTGCCACTTAGAATTCTGAACAGTGTACTTACTCCCACAACCAAGCTGCCATGAAGCTGAAACCCTAGCTGCCCTTAGACTGCCAAACACCCCCTGCAAACTGACATCAGGAATTTGGAGGGGTGAGTTTAGCTTTCCACAGAAAAGACCCACCGTTCCTGCACAGAACTCTCGGCCACGGAGTGGGCTGTGAACTGAAAAAAATAAGTTCTGCACAGGACTTCTGCCAGATCCAAGCATCCAGAAGCTGGAACCCTAACTGGCCTTGGAGCGCCAAATGTCTCCTACAGCCTGACATCACGAACTTAGTCGGTGAGTATAGCTTCCCACAGAAGAGAGCCACTGTTCCTGCACAGAGTTCTGTGCCCGGAAGTGGGCTTCTGCCACTTAGAATTCTGAACACTGCTGCACTTCTCCCATAGCCAAGCTCCCAGAAGCTGGAACCCTAACTATCCTGCGAGTGCCCAATGTCTCCTACAACCTGACATTAGGAACTTCAGGGGGTGAATTTAGCTTCCCACAGAAGAGAGCCACTGTTCCTGCACAGAGCTCTGTACCCGGGAGTGGGCTTCTGCCACTTAGAATTCTGAACAGTGTACTTACTCCCACAACCAAGCTGCCATGAAGCTGAAACCCTAGCTGCCCTTAGACTGCCAAACACCCCCTGCAAACTGACATCAGGAACTTGGAGGGGTGAGTTTTGCTTCCCACAGAAAAGACGCACAGTTCCTGCACAGAACTCTCGGCCACGGAGTGGGCTGCTAACTGATAAAAATAAGTTCAGCACAGGAGTTCTGCCAGATCCAAGCATCCAGAAGCTAGAACCCTTACTGGCTTTGGAGTGCCAAATGTCTCCTACAGCCTGACATCAGGAACCTGCTGGGGTGAGTTTAGTTTCCCACAGAAGAGACCCACAGTTCCTGCACAGAGCTCTGTGCCCGGGAGTGGGCTTCTGCCACTTAGAATTCTGAACAGTGCACATTACTCCCAGAACCAAGCTGACAGAAGCTGGAACCCTAACTGTCCTTGGAGTGCCCAATGTCTCCTACAACCTGACATTAGGAACTTAGTCGGTAAGTATAGCTTCCCACAGAAAAGACCCACCGTTCCTTCACAGAACTCTCGGCCACGGAGTGGGCTGCTACCTGATAAAAATAAGTTCAGCACAGGACTTCTGCCAGATCCAAGCATCCAGAAGCTGGAACCCTAACTGGCCTTGGAGCGCCAAATGTCTCCTACAGCCTGACATCACGAACTTAGTCGGTGAGTATAGCTTCCCACAGAAGAGAGCCACTGTTCCTGCACAGAGCTCTGTGCCCGGGAGTGGGCTTCTGCCACTTAGAATTCTGAACAGTGTACTTACTCCCACAACCAAGCTGCCATGAAGCTGAAACCCTAGCTGCCCTTAGACTGCCAAACACCCCCTGCAAACTGACATCAGGAATTTGGAGGGGTGAGTTTAGCTTTCCACAGAAAAGACCCACCGTTCCTGCACAGAACTCTCGGCCACGGAGTGGGCTGCGAACTGAAAAAAATAAGTTCTGCACAGGACTTCTGCCAGATCCAAGCATCCAAAAGCTGGAACCCTAACTGTCCTCCGAGTGCCCAATGTCTCCTACAACCTGACATTAGGAACTTAGTCGGTGAGTATAGCTTCCCACAGAAGACAGCCACTGTTCCTGCACAGGGCTCTGTGCCCGGGAGTGGGCTTCTGCCACTTAGAATTCTGAACAGTGTACTTACTCCCACAACCAAGCTGCCATGAAGCTGAAACCCTAGCTGCCCTTAGACTGCCAAACACCCCCTGCAAACTGACATCAGGAACTTGGAGGGGTGAGTTTAGCTTTCCACAGAAAAGACCCACCGTTCCTGCACAGAACTCTCGGCCACGGAGTGCGCTGCTAACTGATAAAAATAAGTTCAGCACAGGACTTCTGCCAGATCCAAGCATCCAGAAGCTGGAACCCTAACTGGCCTTGGAGCGCCAAATGTCTCCTACAGCCTGACATCAGGAACCTGCTGGGGTGAGTTTAGTTTCCCACAGAAAAGACCCACAGTTCCTGCACAGAGCTCTGTGCCCCAGAGTGGGCTTCTGCCACTTAGAATTCTGAACACTGCTGCACTTCTCCCATAGCCAAGCTCCCAGAAGCTGGAACCCTAACTGTCCGGCGAGTGCCCAATGTCTCCTACAACCTGACATTAGGAACTTAGTCGGTAAGTATAGCTTCCCACAGAAAAGACCCACCGTTCCTGCACAGAACTCTCGGCCACGGAGTGGGCTGCTAACTGATAAAAATAAGTTCAGCACAGGACTTCTGCCAAATCCAAGCATCCAGGAGCTGGAACCCTAACTGTCCTTGGAGTGCCCAATGTCTCCTACAACCTGACATTAGGAACTTAGTCGGTGAGCATAGCTTCCCACAGAAGAGAGCCACTGTTCCTGCACAGAGCTCTGTACCCGGGAGTGGGCTTCTGCCACTTAGAATTCTGAACAGTGTACTCACTCCCACAACCAAGCTGCCATGAAGCTGAAACCCTAGCTGCCCTTAGACTGCCAAACACCCCCTGCAAACTGACATCAGGAACTTGGAGGGGTGAGTTTAGCTTTCCACAGAAAAGACCCACCGTTCCTGCACAGAACTCTCGGCCACGGAGTGCGCTGCTAACTGATAAAAATAAGTTCAGCACAGGACTTCTGCCAGATCCAAGCATCCAGAAGCTGGAACCCTTACTGGCCTTGGAGTGCCAAATGTCTCCTACAGCCTGACATCAGGAACCTGCTGGGGTGAGTTTAGTTTCCCACAGAAAAGACCCACAGTTCCTGCACAGAGCTCTGTGTCCCGGAGTGGGCTTCTGCGACTTAGAATTCTGAACAGTGCACATTACTCCCAGAACCAAGCTGTCAGAAGCTGGAACCCTAACTGTCCTTGGAGTGCCCAATGTCTCCTAAAACCTGCCATTAGGAACTTAGGGGGTGAGTATAGCTTCCCACAGAAGAGAACCACTGTTCCTGCACAGAGTTCTTTGCCCGGAAGTGGGCTTCTGCCACTTAGAATTCTGAACACTGCTGCACTTCCCCCATAGCCAAGCTCCCAGAAGCTGGAACCCTAACTGTCCTGCGAGTGCCCAATGTCTCCTACAACCTGACATTAGGAACTTCAGGGGGTGAGTTTAGCTACCCACAGAAGAGACCCACAGTTCCTGCACAGAACTCTCGGCAACGGAGTGGGCAGCTAACTGATAATAATAAGTTCAGCACAGGACTTCTGCCAGATCCAATCATCCAGAAGCTGGAACCCTAACTGGCCTTGGAGCGCCAAATGTCTCCTACAACCTGACATTAGGAACTTAGTCGGTGAGTATAGCTTCCCACAGAAAAGACCCACCGTTCCTGCATAGAACTCTCGGCCACGGAGTGGGCTGCTAACTGATAAAAATAAGTTCAGCACAGGACTTCTGCCAGATCCAAGCATCCAGAAGCTGGAACCCTTACTAGCCTTGGAGCGCCAAATGTCTCCTACAGCCTGACATCAGGAACCTGCTGGGGGGAGTTTAGTTTCCCACAGAAAAGACCCACAGTTCCTGCACAGAGCTCTGTGTCCCAAAGTGGGCTTCTGCCACTTAGAATTCTGAACAGTGCACATTACTCCCAGAACCAAGCTGTCAGAAGCTGGAACCCTAACTGTCCTTGGAGTGCCCAATGTCTCCTACAACCTGACATAAGGAACTTAGTCGGTGAGTATAGCTTCCCACAGAAGAGAGCCGCTGTTCCTGCACAGAGCTCTGTGCCCGGGAGTGGGCTTCTGCCACTTAGAATTCTGAACACTGCTGCACTTCTCCCATAGCCAAGCTCCCAGAAGCTGGAACCCTAACTGTCCTGCGAGTGCCCAATGTCTCCTACGACCTGACATTAGGAACTTAGGGGGGTGAGTTTAGCTTCCCACAGAAGAGAGCCACTGTTCCTGCACAGAGATCTGTACCCGGGAGTGGGCTTCTGCCACTTAGAATTCTGAACAGTGTACTTACTCCCACAACCAAGCTGCCATGAAGCTGAAACCCTAGCTGCCCTTAGACTGCCAAACACCCCCTGCAAACTGACATCATGAACTTGGAGGGGTGAGTTTAGTTTCCCACAGAAAAGACCCACCGTTCCTGCACAGAGCTCTGTGCCCGGGAGTGGTCTTCTGCCACTCAGAATTCTGAACAGTGCACATTACTCCCACAAGAAAGCTGTCAGAAGCTGGAACCCTAACTGTCCCTGGAGTGCCCAATGTCTCCTACAACCTGACATTAGGAACTTAGGGGGTGAGTATAGCTTCCCACAGAAGAGAGCCACTGTTCCTGCACAGAGCTCTGTGCCCGGGAGTGGGCTTCTGCCACTTAGAATTCTGAACACTGCTGCACTTCTCCCATATCCAAGCTCTCAGAAGCGGGAACCCTTACTGTCCTTGGAGTGCCCAATGTCTCCTACAACCTGACATTAGGAACTTAGTCGGTGAGTATAGCTTCCCACAGAAGAGAGCCGCTGTTCCTGCACAGAGCTCTGTGCCCGGGAGTGGGCTTCTGCCACTTAGAATTCTGAACAGTGTACTTACTCCCACAACCAAGCTGCCATGAAGCTGAAACCCTAGCTGCCCTTAGACTGCCAAACATCCCCTGCAAACTGACATCAGGAACTTGGAGGGGTGAGTTTAGCTTTCCACAGAAAAGACCCACCGTTCCTGCATAGAACTCTCGGCCACGGAGTGGGCTGCGAACTGCTAAAAATAAGTTCAGCACAGGACTTCTGCCAGATCCAAGCATCCAAAAGCTGGAACCCTTACTGTCCTTGGAGTGCCAAATGTCTCCTACAGCCTGACATCAGGAACCTGCTGGGGTGAGTTTAGTTTCCCACAGAAAAGACCCACAGTTCCTGCACAGAACTTTTGGCCACGGAGTGGGCTTCTGCCACTTAGAATTCTGAACAGTGCACATTACTCCCACAACCAAGCGGTCAGAAGCTGGAACCCTAACTGTCCTTGGAGTGCCCAATGTCTCCTACAACCTGACATTAGGAACTTAGTCGGTGAGTATAGCTTCCCACAGAAGAGAGCCACAGCTCCTGCACAGAGCTCTGTGTCCCAGAGTGGGCTTCTGCCACTTAGAATTCTGAACAGTGTACTTACTCCCACAACCAAGCTGCCATGAAGCTGAAACGCTAGCTGCCCTTAGACTGCCAAACACCCCCTGCAAACTGACATCAGGAACCTGCTGGGGTGAGTTTAGCTTTCCACAGAAAAGACCCACCGTTCCTGCACAGAGCACTCTGCCCCGGAGTGGGCTTCTGCCACTTAGAATTCTGAACACTGCTGCACTTCTCCCATATCCAAGCTGTCAGAAGCTGGAACCCTAACTGTCCTGCGAGTGCCAAACGTCTCCTACAACCTGACATTAGGAACTTCGGGGGGTGAGTTTAGCTTCCCACAGAAGAGACCCACAGCTCCTGCACAGAGCTCTGTGCCCGGGAGTGGGTTTCTGCCACTTAGAATTCTGAACAGTGCACATTACTCCCAGAACCAAGCTGTCAGAAGCTGGAACCCTAACTGTCCTTGGAGTGCCCAATGTCTCCTACAACCTGACATTAGGAACTTCGGGGGGTGAGTTTAGCTTCCCACAGAAGAGAGCCACTGTTCCTGCACAGAGCTCTCTGCCCCAGAGTGGGCTGCTACCTGATAAAATTAGGTTCAGCACAGGACATCTGCCAGATCCAAGCTCCCAGAAGCTGGAACCCTAACTGTCCTTGGAGTGCCAAATCCATCCCATAAACTGACATCAGGAGACTTATGGGGGGAGTTAAGTTTCCCACAGAAAAGACCCACTGTTCCTGCACAGAGCTCTGTGTTCGGGAGTGGGCTTCTGCCACTTAGAATTCTGAACAGTGCACATTACTCCCAGAACCAAGCTCCCAGAAGCTGGAAGCCTGGCTCCCCTTGGACTGCCAAATGGCTCCTTAAAACTGACAATCTGAACCAGAGAGGTATATTTACTTTCCCCAGAAAAGCGGCCACCGTTCCTGCACAGAGCTCTGTGCCCCGGAGTGGGCTTCTGCCACTTTCAATTCGGAACACTGCTGCACTTCTCCCATATCCAAGCTCCCAGAGGCTGGAACCCTAACTGTCCTTGGAGTGCCAAATGTCTCCTACGACCTGACATTAGGAACTTAGGGGGTGAGTTTAGCTTCCCACAGAAGAGACCCATTGTTCCTACACAGAGCTCTCTGCCCTGGAGTGGGCTGCTACCTGATAAAATTAAGTTCAGCACAGGACATCTGCCAGATCCAAGCTCCCAGATCCTGGAACCCTAACTGTCCTTGGAGTGCCAAATCCATCCCATAAACTGACATCAGGAGCCTGCTGGGGTTAGTTTAGGTTCCCACAGAAAAGACCCACCGTTCCTGCACAGAGCTCTGTGTTCGGGAGTGGGCTTCTGCCACTTAGAATTCTGAACAGTGCACATTACTCCCAGAACCAAGCTGCCAGAAGCTGAAACCCTAGCTGCCCTTAGACTGCCAAACACCTTCTGCAAACTGACATCAGGAACTTAGTCGGTGAGTATAGCTTCCCACAGAAGACACCCACCGTTCCTGCACAGAGCTCTGTGCCCGGGAGTGGGCTTCTGCCACTTGCAATTCTGAACACTGCTGCACTTTACTCCCAGGTCCAAGCTGTCAGTAGCTGCAACCTTGGCTCCCCTTAGACTGCCAAATGACTGCAACCGAGTTGCACATAGTGAACAGCACAGAAAAAAGAAACAACACGGATGTGAACGTCCAGAAAATCTAACTGTTAAGTAAGAACCATCTGTAAGCATCACTGTTTATTAACTATCGCTACCATTGTCTCTATACAGCTGTATGTTGCTTCTATAAAGACATAAGTGTGTGGAATATATGTGTTCCTAGAGTTAGAATTCAATTTGTTTTGATAAGTTTATGATATGGGGATAAGACATAGAATGCCCTAGGGTGAGTTTATGCCGCTTGTATCCCCAGTCGCTTGTTCTGGACCTTTAAGACTGATTTTGAGAGCTAAGCAAGGAAAGAAAATGGTTGCAGTTTGTTTTAAGAAAACGACTTTCACTCCTCTGAATACCCTCTCTCGTATATTCAGCTCAAGCACAGACAGACTGCAGCACAAAGATGTGCTTTGCTCTTGGTTTCAGCTAGTTAGGGCAGAGAAGTTCCCTCGCTATTTGTTTTCCTTTTTCTTAGGACTGTTTAAACCTGCTGCAGACTGAAAAACCCAGAGCAGCGCCGAGAGCTGGCACCTGCAGCCCACGGGGCCTGCACCTGAGCATTTTATCAACACCAGAACAGCTGATAAGAGACCAAAAGAGCTCAGCTACAGCCCACAGCAAAGACTTTCTGAAGTTACCATCTCGCTTCAAAATAACAAAAAGTTTTATTATTTCATATTATTCATTCTTTATGCTTGTGACCACTTTGTTTGTTAAATAAATAGGTTTTCCCACTTTTCTCCAAAGAAGTTCTTTGCAAAAGCAGTTTAAAAGAATGAGACTGTTTAGGTTTACTTTCCAGAAGAACCCCATTCAAAGGTTTCCTCCCAAATTTACCCTAAACCTCGACAGCAACAAACAAATCAAACTACACAACAAAGAAGTCACAAATAAACTTCAATTAAAAACACCAAAACAAATAATTCCTAACTCAAGAAACCCATAAACCTCAAACCATCAAAACAAAAATACCACTTATAAATACACACAAAACCAAAAAAATCAATGTAACTATAAACAATACCTTTCAAATGATCCATAAGTATAAAACATATACTGCAATCAAACAAGCCAAATAAATTAACCCCTATACTATAATAAACAATAGTCCAATTACAAATATTAGGAAACACAAAAAAATTACCTACATTCCACTACCTCAACCCACCAAAACAAACACTACATACTCACCATGATAAAAGCCACCGCTAAATAAATAACCTCCCCTATACCTCACACTACAGCCACTTCCACCATTGTAAACCTTAGAAAACATTTCCTTTAAAAATACAATATCTCACCAAAAAAAAAAATTTCAACAATAAAACTCAGTTCTAAAACAATCTGATCGACATGTAAACTAAGAAACCTACCATGAAATAAATAGACCGTATCCCTTAGCATACACCATCTACAAACAAAATAAAACTACACAAAAAATTATTGAAAACCACCTTAAAACAACTAAACAGAAAAAAACTTTTAAAAATATTAAAATTGCATCTAACAAAACCTCCACCGGCCAGGCTGGCCCTAGGTAATCTGAATCCCTACATACAATAAACAAAAACAAAACCCCAATCGCACGTATCAGAAGCCTATTTTAAAAAAAAAAAAAAAAAAAAAGCTACTTAAATTAATTCTACCTCAAATACAAACAAACCCATCCATACAGTTACCTTCCCTCAAAAACCAAATTACAGGCAATAAATAATACCAAAAAATAACATGAAACACTATGTACCACCAAAGAATGCAATATTGAATAAAAGCACCATATAAGTAATAAAGTAATAAAAGCACCGCATAGAAGTACCACTATTTATTAAAATCCCAGGTGAAGGGGGATTCCCCCAGTTTGAACACAGACAATAAAAGGAGTTTCTTTCCTCAATTTAAACTCTTTTGTCCTCAAAACCCCCCTTTTTTTTTTCTAGGGACGCCAGGGAAGGATTGGGAAGACAAAATTTAAAGGGAAAAGGAGAAAAGTCCCCCCTACAAATCGACACCGGCTCACCTGCTCCTGCTGCCCGGCACAAAGGTTTGTCCCTCGGCATCTCCTGAAGCAATACTCCATATCCGAGGGTTCCCCCAAACTCTGTAAGACGAGCTCGCCATCATCCCGTAAGACACTCCAGAGAGCCTCGCAGAAGCTGCTCCCTCCGGCAGCTCCACGCTAGAGTGAGCTGAGGCTCCCCGCGTAAGCAGCTCGGGCAGGAGCCACCTGCCCCTCATTATCCTTTACAGCTCACGCCTGCGGCTGCTCTGTCCCCTCGTTATCCTAACAGCTCACGCCTGCAGCTGCTGCCAGCCCGAGGGTGAGGGCGGGGCAGAGGGAACTTGCTGCAGACATTTCACTGTTTGCACCGACACACTGGGGCACCGGGCTTTGCTTGCTAGGGATAAGCAAAAATTAAAGAGTTGACTTTTCTTGTTGTCATCATCCTTGAAGAAAGGAAAAATATATCAGGACTCGTGTGACTTCTCTGTGAACACAAAGTGCAAGGAACTTGGGAGGGGGAGGTCTTAAAACAACACCGGTTTCCTATAGCAGCAGCTGCTTTTGGTGCACACTGAAGCTTCTCTAGGCTTGTTTCAACGCTCTGCAGCAGTTAAGAGAGTACCACCTATTTAGGGGATACTGTAAAAGCTTTAGCTTTTCTAGAGATTTTCTCACCCCTTAAAACTGTATTTTATATTTCTATTTTTGTTACTTATATTTTTCTATTTTTGTATTTATTTAATTTGTGTTGACTTGTTTATTTTTTAAACTATATGAATTCATTTACCTAACACATCAGAACCACAATGAATTAAAATTAAATTAGCCTCGTTTTCTAAGGGGTAAAGATTTAATTTTTATTTAATAATGTTGGTATGTTTTCTCTGTCATTGTTTTTTCTTGGGGGGCAGTGTTTGTAGGGGCTTTTGTTTTGGTTTTTGTTTTTCTGTTTGCTTTGTTTTGGAGTTCTTTGTTAATAAACAAAGAGGTTCAGAGAGGCACAAAATAAAATGTCAACTTTGTTTTATTGCTACCTCTGAAATACAACTCGACACCAAGTTATTGCTGGTAATACTGTGTATGGGTAGAATGAGACCTGTTAAGGGGTTGAAAGGAAAAAAGTGGCAGCATGGTGCTGAATAGCTCCTGCTTTACCAACATGAATTTGGTAAATTTCCTTGGAAATGTGCCCTACAATGTACAAAAACTCCAATTAGGATGGAAAACTGGAAAAAAAAATATATTCTCTTACTAGAATCAGAGAGAGAAAAAACATCAAATAAAAGGAAGAAATAACATCTAAATCCCAGCTTGCCTGGAAAACAAGCTTAGGCATTTCTAATACTGCAAACTTTTGGAACAGTCATCAAGTTGGTGGAAGTTCATGGAACAACAAATTTAAATCTGCTTCCTCTGCTCTAAGTTTAAAGGGAAGTGGAAATTCAACAGGTCCAGCTACTCCTATCCAAGAATGATCTGTGTTTTGTGGGAGTAACAATGCAAAGAAACTCGAATCTTACTTGTATTTGACATCGGAAACTCTCAGCAGAGTTGGGAAGTTTCAGTGGAACAAAAGCACCACACTTCCTGCAATAACAAAATTGGACTCGGCAAGTCAGGAATTTTATTTACACATCCACGGACGAGGAGGGGGATGACACCAGGAATACACTCCAGCTGAAAGCAAGGATTTATTGGAAAAGGCAGGAAATCAAACTGACAGTCTCTGTCCAGTTATGGCCAGGCAATTATCCAGGAGTCAGAAAGAAAAGTGGGAACCTTGGACTGGGATAAGGCCTTCCAGTGGCTTCACTTCCTACTGGCTCTCTCCTTTTTGCCCACAACCTGCAAGAGGAAAAACAACAGGAATAAAGTCTCAAACAGGATGTCCTTGGTCCAGGCAGACTGAAATGCAGCTCCCAGGGAGGGAGGCCAGGCTGTGCCTCGGGGAGCTCCGGGAATCTGGGATTGCCCGTGGGATTCAAGGGCTGGAAAAGCACACCCACCTGCCAGGTTCAGTGCTGGGACAGAGCAAGGCCGGGGCTCGGGGGCAGCAGTTAGAGCTGGGACTGCAGGAGAACACCCCAAACCCGGGTTAAACATCCGGCATGACACGCAGCACGCTCCGGGAGAAACTCGGGCGGGAGAAGCCCCGGGATGCTCCACGTTCCTTGCCCTTGGCAGCTGTGCCAGGGCCTCCCTCAGAATGCTGACCTCACCGTGCAGCTCCTACAAAACAGGAGAACTTATGGGAATCGCCCAGAATCCCTGGACTTCCAGTTATTAAGAACCACAGCTGCAGCGAAAGGTGTACAAACGCTACTGCAAACCAGTAGGTCTGAGGAGACACAGGACTTTATTCCAGAGGTGGCATGTTGGTGTTACTACTTTAAGCTCCTGCCGCTAGAACATATTTGTACCATAAATTCATTATTGAGGCAGCTAAATTGAGGCAGATTTTTTACAGTAAAGTCAGCCAAAAAAGAGAGTCTCAAAAATAGGATATAGGCCGCACAGTTATTCAAAAAAAAAGTTCTCATTCATGAGCATAACCTGCCAGCCTCTCATGTTTTCAGTCCTTACCATTTATTTTTACCAAGGGGATGATTAAAACCTTGTCAAAAGCTCAAAAAAAAAAAAAAAATCCAGGACAAGGCAGGTGTTTTCCCAAGTACCCTCAGTGTGGAGCTGTGTCAGCCACAAGTGTTTGCTCCCTCAGCCCAGCCCGGAGCAGGCTCCAGCTGCTGCCCAGGGGGGTTACCAAGGGACTCACTTGTTTGAAGCTGTAAACGCAGGTGGCCTGCACTGGAGTGCCAATAAATGTGAAATATGTGACTCTCACCTTGAATAGCGATCGATCTTCTCAGGGGAGCCCCTCACCCAGGATGGGGGGCTCTGCCACGGATTTCATCTCTCCGCATCTGAAACAAAGTCAGGACAACAGTCAGAGTGCTGCAGGATACCTTGACAGCTCCACACATCTTGTGGCAATCTAGGAATACCCTCTACAGTCTAACCACACCCCACATCACAAATTTCAAGCCCCCGGCACTATTACCCTCGTACCCCTACACCCAGACTGAGCAGCAAGGCAGAGCAGCTCCCGGCCAAACACACACCAACACCCGTGACACAGCACAGGACAAACGAGGGGACGCAACAGGGACAGAAAACTCTGGGCAAGAAGAATGACCCTGAGGGTCCAGAGAACTTGGAATGAGATGACCGAGGTGAGACGGAAGGTGAGCTGGCCAGGCTCAGAGAACCCTGCAGGAACAAGATGCCATCGGGATGACTTATCCCAAGAAACACAGAGATGGATGCCTGAGAATCCTACGGTCAGAATCCTTGACCTGTCTTTGCATTCTCACAAGACCTAACCCGCCGGAATGGATCAGGGCGGTGCACGGCTGTCAATACAGCTCAGAACAAGTCCTGAAAAGGCATTGGACTGGATGCTTGTGAAGAGAGATGGATTCTGATGAGTGTCCGAGCAGCTGAGACAAAGGCACCCGGCTGAGGAGCACAGAGATCAGAAATGCTAAGACTGATGCCAGGGGTTTTGACAGGCCCCTGAAAGGACTAAAGGAAAAGACAAGACACCAAACAGACAGAGTGCACAACAGACAAGTGACACAACACACACCAGGACTGCTCTGCCCTGCACACCTCAGCACTGACATGAAAAATGAGACTTTCCCTTCATGTAGCCTAAGGGGTCACATCTTGGTGCCCCCAACTCCAAATCTGACTTAAAAAACCCCTCCCGGTGATCCCTGCCCTGGCATCCTGCTTTCATCCCCTCTGTGAGCCATCACCCTCCACTTATCTCTCAGGCATCCAGGGAGGCAAATCCCTGCCAGGTCCAAAGAAGGCCGCCTCTGCCTCAGGAAAATTCCTGCTGTCGCTGGGCTGTTGTCTCTTAGTCAGCTACAACAAAGAAAACCAAACATGAATGCGTGATCTTAGCAGCCCATCACCCAAACCCCGACAATTCTGCTACTCACCGTCTCCTAAGCTTGCCTGTGTCCTCGGCCCCGCGCTTCAGCTGCGCTCAGAGGCCAACGCCGGCGTCGCAGGGTCTGCCTGGGTAAAGAGCAGACAAGGTGACGTGGCAGCGCTGGAACTTGAGGGGACCCTCCCTCCTCCTCCTTCTCCTCCCTGACTCACCTCAACTCTTCGGCCGTTATCCAAGCCTACCTGGATGGGGCCTTCACAAGGAGAAGATCAAGGCTCCATCACAGACTCCTGGAATGCTCCCGGAGGGCTCACGGGTGAGGTGACGCGGGTCTGTCGTCCCGTTGGTGAGAGGGGAGCTCGGCCTCCTGCGAGTGGACTCCCTAAAACACACAATAACGGAGGCTTAGAGTTGCACCAGCGAGTGAGGCTTGAACAATAGCAACGGCTTCTGTCCACTCGTCACTGCTCACCTCGCCCACGTCAGCTTGACTGCTGAGATCCGGCTTCACCACCTAAAAATAAAGACAAAGAACAGAGCTGTAACACAGCCATCATTTACACCTCCCCTGCAAACAGAAACAGGGACTGACCTTCTCAGGGGAGCCCCTCACCCAGGATGGGGGGCTCTGCCACAGATTTCATCTCTCTGCATCTGAAAGAAAGTTCGGACAAAAGTCAGAGTGCTGCAGGATACCTTGACAGCTCCAGACATCTTGTGGCAATCTAGGAATACCCTCTACAGTCTAACTACACCCCACATCACAAAATTCAAGCCCCCGGCACTATTACCCTCGTACCCCTACACCCAGACTGAGCAGCAAGGCAGAGCAGCTCCGGGCCAAACACACACCAACACCCGTGACACAGCACAGGACAAACGAGGGGACGCAACAGGGACAGAAAACTCTGGCAAGAAGAACGACCCTGAGGGTCCAGAGAACTCGGAATGAGATGACCGAGGTGAGACGGAAGGTGAGCTGGCCAGGCTCAGAGAACCCTGCAGGAACAAGATGCCATCGGGATGACTTATCCCAAGAAACACAGAGATGGATGCCCGAGAATCCTACGGTCAGAATCCTCCACCTGTCTTTGCATTCTCACAAGACCTAACCCGCCGGAATGGATCAGGGCGGTGCACGGCTGTCAGTACAGCTCAGAACAAGACCTGAAAAGGCATCGGACTGGATGCTTGTGAAGAGAGATGGATTCTGATGAGTGTCCGAGCAGCTGAGACAAAGGCACCTGGCTGAGGAGCACAGAAATCAGAAATGCTAAGACTGATGCCAGGGGTTTGGACAGGCCCCTGAAAGGACTAAAGGAAAAGACAAGACACCAAACAGACAGAGTGCACAACAGACAAGTGACACAACACACACCAGGACTGCTCTGCCCTGCACACCTCAGCACTGACATGAAAAATGAGACTTTCCCTTCATGTAGCCTAAGGGGTCACATCTGGGACATCCCCAGCTCCAAACCCGACTCAAAAAATCCCTCCCAGTGATCCCTGCCCTGGTACCCCACTTTCATCCCCTCCCTAGTTCCGAGCCCTCCACTTATCTCTCAGATGTCTGGGGAGGTGAATCCACGCTGGGCCCCAAAGAGGGCCGCCTCTCCTTCAGGGAAATTCCTCCTGTCACTGGGCTGCTGTCTCATAGTCAGCTACAATAAAGAAAACCAAATATCAAAGCATAATCTTAGCTGCACATCAGCCAAAAACCAGCAGCTCTGCTACTCACCGTCTCTTAAGCAGCACCGGGTCCTCGGGCCCCGTGCGTGCTTCAGCTGAGCTCGGAGGCCGACGCTCGCAGCGCCAAAGCCTTAGAGGCATTACTGGCACCGAGCCCACCCACCGTGGCCTCCATTAGGGCTGTGAGCATCCCCGGTTAGAGCAGGACAGGAACGCAGGGTGGACATCCCCGGTGAACCTCAACCCTGTGGACTCTGCCCCACCACTGTCACTTCCTGCCTGGCCCTAGCTTAGGGTTACTGCCTGCACCTCTCAGGACTTCTGGCCTTGTCTTGCATTAGGATTGCTGCCGGCACCTGCTCTCAGGGAAACGGTGTTGGCAGCAGCGCTGTGAGGGCTGGTATACCTGTACTCTGACTTGTATCCTAGGCTGTACCCCCGATTTTCACTGTGTGTTCTCTAGACCTCGAGTCCTTTACTTCTCAAGCCCTCCTTCAGCCTCTGTGTGCCACTGTAAACTCCCCCTGCTGAACCCTACTAACCCTACGCCTTGCAACTGGCATTGCTCCTAATCAGGACACTCCTGGGCCAGGAATCCCCTGCTGCAGCCTAACCCTGTGGACTCTAAAAGAAGGCCAATAATGTGAAGCTCCCTAGAACATGGAGATGGGTCAGAACTGCCCCGCCCAGCAAAGGCTCTGGTGATGCTGAGGAGAAACCCTCACCCTTTACTTTTGAAGGGACCACCCCACTAGGGCCTTCTCTTCTAAGGTAACTTTAAATCACCTCCCAGGACTGAAAAGGTTTTTTCCCTTCTCCTGACCACCAGCCCCAACACTTAGCTTTTGGAACACGAGTGGAACGTCCGTCCTCGACAGAAATGAACACGTCGGCACCGCAGACGTCGACGTGTTCTCAGCATCCGCTTTGGGGCTGCCATATCCAGACTTTGTCTCCGCACCTCCTCGCGCTACCTAGGATCACAAAACAGGAAATGTGACTATCCCCCTCCAGAAGAGTAATCCCCAGGGCTCCTCTGCACCGCTGCCCCAGCTCCCCCTCAGATCTTCACTCCGCTCCAGAGGCTGACAGGAGTGGACCCAGCAAAAGGAAAAAGTAAATGCTGAGCACATCGCTCACCTATGGGTCACCCTGCCTAAAGGGCAACTCACCGGCTCTCTCTATTCCTTAGCACGCCTGGGACAGCAGTGGCACCTGCAAAAAAACAAAAGAAGCAAAAAATCATGCTGAGTTACTGTGAAACAGCAACCTCCCCAGTCTGACTGAAGCATGCCACAAGTATACCTTAATGCTGCACCCATCTGGCCTCTGGGGCCAGCACATCTGGCAAGGGGACAACCTAAAGTAAAAAAAAAAAAGAACAGTGAATGCTTAGAGTTGCACCAGCAAGTGAGACTTGAACAATAGCAACTGCTTCTGTCCACCAGTCACTGCTCACCTTGCCCACGTCAGCTTGACTGCTGAGATCCAGCTCCACCTCTGGGAATTCCTTGCTGTCACCAGACTGCTGTCTCTTAGTCAGGTACCGTAGAGAAAACCAAATGCTGATGTACAATCTCAGCAGATCTGTTGGCCGGTCAGTGAGGGGGTCTCCCTGTAATACCAGTGGACCACCTAAAACACACAAACAGTAATGGAGGCTTACAGCTGCACCAGAAACACCACTACCCTGACCACACAAATACATGAATACTAGAAAAGAAAAAACAAAAAATAATGCAGCAAAAAAAGCCAACTCTTATTACTATAAGTCCAACTACCAAATATAATAAAAATAACCCCCATGTCCAATCCCCTCAAAAAACCTTCAAAATATATACCTGCAACCCCCTCAATCCTAAAAGATCCATTCAACTATAAACAGCATCTCCCAAATTTTCCATAATTATAGAACACACACTAAAACCAAACAAGCTAAATAAATAAATCCCTGTAATACAATAAACAATAATTGAATTATAAATATTAGAAAACCCTAATAAATTAGCTACATCACACTACCCCAAACCCATCAAAACAAATACTACACACTCACCATAATAAAAACCACCACCAAATAAATAAAAACCTCCTTTACATCTCACACTACAGCCAATTACACCATTGTAAACCTTAGAAAACACACCCTCAAAAAACACTGTATCTCACCAAAAACAATTCAACAAAACTCAGTTCAAAAATACTCTGACCGACATGTAAACTACAAAACCTAACACGAAAAAGAAACCATATCTCTCACCATACACCATCTACAAACAAGATAAAGCTACACAATAAATCATTCAAAGCCACTAAACAGAAAAAATAGCCCTACCCAACTTGAATCCCTACATATCACACACAAAACCCCAATACCACGTATCAGAAGTCTAGCAAAAAAAGCTACTTAAATTAATTCTACCTCAAATACAAACAACCCCTCCAACAAAGTTATCCTCACTCAAAAACCAAATTACACATAACATCAAAAATCAGACAAAACACTACACGCCACCCAAGAGCATAATACTTAATAAAAACCACATAGAAATACCACAACTCATTAAAAATCCAGGTGGAAAGTTTTCTTCAGTTTGAATACTGACAACCACAGAAGAAGAGTTTCTTCACTGAATTTGAACTCCTTTTCTCTCCATAACTCCTTTTATTTCCTGGGAGCACCACAGAGAAATTAGTAAGACAAAGCTGCAAAGAAAAAAAAAATCTCCCCTACAAACCCATGCTGGCTTACCTGTTACTGCTGTCCGGCACAAAGAAACCCCCCACACCCACGTGCTCCTGCAGGCGCTGTAAGAAGCTTTCCCACCACCGCAGAAACCACGCTGAGCTCCTCACGGCCCGATGCCAAAGTGAACTCGGGCTCCTCTATTAAACCGCCCCCGGCTAGAACCGGCCCCTCATTATCCTTTACAGCTCACACTTGTGGCGGCTCTGCTGCCCTCCTCATCCTGACGGTCACACCTGGGGCTGCTCTGTCCCCTCACCATCCTGTGACAGCTCTCACCTGCAGCTGCTGCCAGTCCGAGTGTCGGGGCAGGGGAAGAGGGGACTTGTGCTCATCCCCGGAGAATTCGTTGTCCGCACCTGACGCGCTGGGGCACCGGGCTTTCCTTGATAGGGATAACGACCCCTCTTCTCCTGCACGTGCCCAAGGCTGAAACTGGGATTCCACCTCCTAAATTCCGTATGTGTGAGGGTCATAATCCCCAAGGAAATCCCCCCGCAATCGTTACCCTCCATTTACAATTTTTCCTTTGGAATCGTTGCTAACTTGTCTTTCTGTGCAAGGGTTCCAAACGTTCATTGGGAGTTCAGTAGCCGGGTTGGTTTGTTTATAACTTAGCTGACAATCCCAGGCTAAATCCAAACACCCAGAGATACAGGGAAATATGGAGACAGTTTATAAATATTGCCCAACCCTTACCCTGAATTCTTCATCACACATCCTCGGAGCAGATTTACTCCATCCTTTCTTCCCAGCAGCAGCTCTCCAGCACAAATCTCACTTCTCACAACTGTTTCTTCCCACAAACCAAACAGAAATCTACTACGAGGCGAGGTGGGGAGGGGCGAGGCCGGTCTCGGGGCAGAGCCCCCGGGCCCTCAGGGCGGGCCGGGGGGACCGGAGCAGAGCCCGGGCCGGGTTGGAGCCGGAGCCGGTCTGAGGGCGGAGGCCCCGGGCCCTCAGCGCGGGCCGGGGGGCGGGGGCGGTTCCCGGGGCCCGCTGTCCAATCAGCACTGCCGATGCCTCAGCGAGCCCGCCAATCGCGGGGATTCAAAAGGGTGGCGGAAGTAGCTGCTGCTCTATGGGCTCGGTGTGGAACGCCCCGGTGGGGTCCCGGCGCCGTGCACTTGGGACCCGCCCCGCGCCCCTGAAGCCGCGCCCCCGGTACTGCCCGGCCCCGGCTGCCTCCGGGCCCCGCCTCACAGAGCCCCGGCTCCGCCCCTGCTCCACCCCGAGCCCGCCCCGGCTCCGCCCCGAGCCCGCCCCGGCTCCGCCCCGAGCCCGCCCCGGCTCCGCCCAAAGCCCGCCCCGGCTCCGCCCCGGCTCCGCCCAAAGCCCGCCCCGGCTCTGTCCCGAGCCCGCCCCGGCTCCGCCCCGAGCCCGCCCCGGCTCCACCCCGGCTCCGCCCCGAGCCCACCCCGCCTCCGCCCCGAGCCCGCCCCGGCGCCCCGCGCTGCCCGGGATGGGGGCGGGACCATCGCCCGCGGCCCCGCCCCGCCCCTCACAGCTGAGCCGAGCCGAGGTTGCTCGCGGCCCTGCGCGGAGCCAGGCGGGGCCGGGAATGGGACCGGCCGTTCTGGTTCGGGTCCTGTCAGTGTCGGCTGCGGCTCCCGAGCGGTGCGGCCCCCCTCGGCGGGCGGGCTGTGGGTCTCGGGGCCTGAGGACCGGGCTGGCGTTGCGGTCGGGATCGGGACCGGGATCGCTGCGGGCGGCAGGAGCCGCTCCTGCTCCGCCTGCAGCCGGAGCTGCGCTGGAGTCCTGGCGGGGCTCTGGGCACGGGAGGACGGCGGCGGCGATTGCCTCTGATAACCTCTGATATCGACCCCCCCACAGCATCATTGATCCCCACCCGAGTGTCACTGACCCCCCCAATGTCATTGATGCCCCCCCAATATTCCATTGATCTTCCCTCAGCGTCGCTGACCCCCCCCAAAATTCCATTGATCCCCTCCACTTGATCCCGCCCTTTTTCTCCCCTCACGTTTCCCGCCCTTTTTCTCCCCTCACGTTTCCCGCCCTTTTTCTCCCCTCACGTTTCCCGCCCTTTTTCGTGGGGAACGACCCCTGAGGGGTCCTGTGGAGGGATTCTGGAGGTCCGAGGGGTGAATTTGGGGTTTGGAGGGAGGTTTTGGGGGGTCCCAGGGATGGATTTTGGGGTTTTTGGGGGTCCAAGGGATGGATTCGAGGGTCCCGGGGTAGATCTGGGGTCCTAGGGAGGTTTTGGGGGGTCCCAGGGATGGATTTGGGGTTCATGGGGAGGGGTTTGGGGGTTTTATGGCGCCTCAGGGCTGAATTTGGGGTCCGGGGAGAGGTTTTGGGGGTTTTTTGGGGTCCCAGGGGTGAATTTGGGGTCTGGGGAGGGGTTTTTGGGGGTCCCTCACCTGCAGGGCGTCGTGGGGGTGGCAGGGGGAGGGGGCAGCGGGGGGGGCCCAGCGCCCACCCCCCCTTGGGCTTCAGGAGGGCGTCGATGAGGCCGAAACAGCTCGGGGGGGGGGGGGGGGGGGGTCAAAAACGGGGGGCGGTCACGGGCTGGAACCCCCCAGTGCCCCCCAAACCACCCCCAGGGCCCCCCCGACCTCCAGGAGCCCGCAAAACCCTCCTCAGGTTCCTTTGATGCCTCAAATGGGCCGCCCAAACCTCCCGAAGCCCCCCCAAAAACACCCACAGCAGCCCCTTGAGACTCCCCGCAGACCCCCCAAAACCCCCCAAACCCCTCCAGGACAACTCGGGACCCCCAGGACCCCCCAAAATCCGCCCCCCCCTCCCCCTGAGGCCTCATTTGACCCGCTCCATGTTGCGGACAGGCACCAGCTGATCAAGCCACAAGCACCAGCACCTGCGGGACTGGGATGGACTGGGAGCACTGGGAGGGTGATCAGAGGGAACTGGGATGGACGGGGAGTGGACTGGGACGAACTGGCAGGCGTGTGGGGGTCCGTGGTGGGCACACGGTGCCTAACTGGTCTGTACTGGGATGGGTCTAAAGGCCCCAGGGGAGGGGGTGTGGCCACACTGGTCCAGACTGGGAGGGGTGTCACCATGGCGCCGGAGGCGGAGTCGAGGATACGAGCGAGGCAGGGACACCTAGGGGACAGCCAGGGCACCCCCAGGGACACCTAGGGGACACCAGGGCACCCCATGGACAGCCAGGGCACCCCAGGGATACCTAGGGGACATCAAAGGCACCCCAGAGGCAGCCACGGCACCCCACAGATAGCCAGGGCACCCCCAGGGACACCTAAGGGACAGCCAGGGCACCCCAGGGACAGCCAGGGCACCCCAGGGACACCTAGGGGACAACCAGGGCACCCACAGGGACACCCAGGGCACCCCAGGGACACCTAGGGGACATCAAGGGCACCCCAGAGGCAGCCACGGCACCCCACAGATAGCCAGGGCACCCCCAGGGACACCTAAGGGACAGCCAGGGCCCCACAGGGACAGCCAGGGCCCCCCAATGGACAGCAAGGGCACCTCCAGGGACACCTAAGGGACAGCCAGGGCACCCCAGGGACAACTACGGGACAGCCAGGGCCCCCACAGGGACAGACAAGGTACCCCTAGGGACACATAAGGGACAGCCAGGGCCCTGACAGGGACACCCAGGGCACCCTCAGGGACACCAGGGCATCCCCAAGGACACCTAGGGGACAGCCAGGGCACCCCAGGGAAAGCCAGGGCACCCCAGGGACACCAAGGGGACAGCCAGGGCACCCCCAGGGACACCTAGGGGACAGCCAGGTCACCCGCAGGCACGCCTAGGGGACAGCCAGGGATCCCCAGGGACAGCCAGGGCACCACCAGGGACACCTAGGGGACAGACAGGGCACCCCAGGGGCAGCCAGGGCACCCCCAGGGACCGTTAGGGGACAGCCAGGGTACCCCAAGGGACACCTAAAGGACAGCCAGGGCACCCCAGGAACAGCCAGGGCACCCCCGGGGACACCCAGGGGACCCCAGGGACACCTAGGGGACAGCCATGGCACTCCCAGGGACACCTAGGGGACAGGCAGGGCACCCTAGGGACAGCCAGGGCTCCCCCAGGGACAACTAGAGGACAGCCAGGGAACCCCCAGGGACACCTAGGGGACAGTCAGGGCACTCCAGGGACACCTAGGGGACAGCCAGAGCACCCCAAGGACAGCCAGGGCACCCCCAGGGACACCTCGGGGACAGGCAGGGCACCCCAGGGACACCAGGGCACACCCAGGGACACCTAGGGGACAGCCAAGGCAACCCCAGGGACACCTAGGGGACAGGCAGGGCACCCCCAGGGACACATAAG
Organism: Chamaea fasciata; assembly: GCF_029207755.1. NCBI lineage: Eukaryota > Metazoa > Chordata > Aves > Passeriformes > Sylviidae > Chamaea > Chamaea fasciata. Next base: position 76,869 of record NW_027094446.1, read on the forward strand.
GGACAGCCAGGGCACCTCAAGGAGAGCCAGGGCACCCCCAGGGACATCTAAGGGACAGCTAGGGCACCCCAGGGACAGCCAGGGCCCCCCCAGGGATAGCCAGGGCATCCCCGGGGACACCTAGGGGACAGCAAGGGCACCCCAGGGACACCCAGGGCACCCCCAGGGACACCAAGAGGACAGCCAGGGCACCTCCAGGGACACCTATGGGACAGCCAGGGCACCCCCAGGGACACCAAGGGGACAGCCAGGGCACCTCCAGGGACACCTAGGGGACAGGCAGGTCACCTCCAGGGACACCAAGGGGACAGCCACGGCACCCCAGGGACGCCTAGGGGACAGCCAGGGCACCCCAAGGGACAGCCAGGGCACCCCCAGGGAGACCTAAGGGACAGCCAGGGCATCCCCAGGGACACCAGAGCACCCCCAGGGACACTTAGGGGACAGCCAGGGCCCTCTCAGGGACACCAGGGTACACCCAGGGCCCCCCCAGGGCCCCCCCAGGGACAGACAAGGCACCCCCAGGGACACCTAGGGGACAGCCAGGGCACCCCCAGGTACAGCCAGGGGACAGCCAGGGCCCCCTCAGAGGTTGAAGGGGCCCCCCCGCTCCAAACCCAGCACGGCCGCCTGCGTTGCGGCCCCCCAAAAACCCATGGCCGCCCCCCGAGCTGATATCGACCCCCCCACAGCATCATTGATCCCCACCCGAGTGTCACTGACCCCCCCCAATGTCATTGATGCCCCCCCAGTATTCCATTGATCCTTCCTCAGCGTCGCTGACCCCCCCCAAAATTCCATTGATCCCCTCCACTTGATCCCGCCCTTTTTCTCCCCTCACGTTTCCCGCCCTTTTTCTCCCCTCACGTTTCCCGCACTTTTTCTCCCCTCACGTTTCCCGCACTTTTTCGTGGGGAACCACCCCTGAGGGGTTCTGTGGAGGGATTCTGGAGGTCCGAGGGGTGAATTTGGGGTTTGAAGGGAGGTTTTGGGGGGTCCCAGGGATGGATTTGGGGGTTTTTGGGGGTCCAAGGGATGGATTTGGGGGTCCCGGGGTGGATCTGGGGTCCTGGGGAGGTTTTGGGGGGTCCCAGGGGTGAATTTGGGGTTCATGGGGAGGGGTTTTTGGGGGTCCCTCACCTGCAGGGCGTCGTGGGGGTGGCAGGGGGAGGGGGCAGCGGGGGGGGGCCCAGCGCCCACCCCCCCTTGGGCTTCAGGAGGGCGTCGATGAGACCGAAACAGCTCGGGGGGGGGGGGGGGGGGTCAAAAACGGGGGGGGGTCACGGGCTGGAACCCCCCAGTGCCCCCCAAACCACCCCCAGGGCCCCCCCCGACCTCCAGGAGCCCGCAAAACCCTCCTCAGGTTCCTTTGATGCCGCAAATGGGCCGCCCAAACCTCCCGAAGCCCCCCCAAAAACACCCACAGCAGCCCCTTGAGACTCCCCGCAGACCCCCCAAACCCCTCCAGGACAACTCGGGACCCCCAGGACCCCCCAAAATCCGCCCCCCCGTCCCCCTGAGGCCTCATTTGACCCGCTCCACGTTGCGGACAGGCACCAGATGATCAAGCCACAAGCACCAGCACCTGCGGGACTGGGATGGACTGGGAGCACTGGGAGGGTGATCAGAGAGAACTGGGATGGACGGGGAGTGGACTGGGACGAACTGGCAGGCGTGTGGGGGTCCGTGGTGGGCACATGGTGCCTTACTGGTCTATACTGGGATGGGTCTAATGGCCCCAGGGGAGGGGGTGTGGCCACACTGGTCCAGACTGGGAGGGGTGTCACCATGGCGCCGGAGGCGGAGTCGAGGATACGAGCGAGGCAGGGACACCTAGGGGACAGCCAGGGCACCCCCAGGGACACCTAGGGGACAGCCAGGGCACCCCAGGGACACCTAGGGGACAGCCAGGGCACCCCCAGGGACACCTAATGGACAGCCAGGGCACCCCAGGGACACCTAGGGGACAGCCAGGGCACCCACAGGGACACCTAGGGGACAGCCAGGGCACCCACAGGGACACTCAGGGCACCCCAGGGACACCTAGGGGACATCAAGGGCACCCCAGAGGCAGCCACGGCACCCCACAGATAGCCAGGGAACCCCCAGGGACACCTAAGGGACAGCCAGGGCACCCCCAGGGACGCCTAAGGAACAGCCAGGGCACCCCCAGGGACACCTAGGGGACAGCCAGGACACCCCAAGGGACACCCAGGGGACAGGCAGGGCACCCCCAGGGACACCTAGGTGACAGCAAGGCACCCCAGGGACACCCTGGGCACCCCCAGGGACACATAAGGGACAGCCAGGGTACCCCAAGGAGAGCCAGGGCACCCCCAGGGACATCTAAGGGACAGCTAGGGCACCCCCAGGGACACCTAGGGGACAGCCAGAGCACCCCAGGGACACCCAGGGCACCCCCAGGGACACCAAGGGGACAGCCAGGGCACCTCCAGGGACACCTATGGGACAGCAAGGGCACCCCCAGGGACACCAAGGGGACAGCCAGGGCACCTCCAGGGACACCTATGGGACAGCAAGGGCACCCCCAGGGACACCAATGGGACAGCCAGGGCACCCCCAGGGACACATAGGGGACAGCCAGGGTACCCCCAGGGACCCCTAGGGGCCAGCCAGGGCACCCCCAGGGACACGTAGGGGACAGCCAGGGCCCCCCAGGGACACCTAGGAAGACAGCCAGGGCCCCCCCAGGGACAGACAAGGTACCCCTAGGGGACAGTCAGGGCACCCCCAGGGAGACCTAAAAGACAGCCAGGGCAGCCCTGGGACACCTAGGGGACAGCCAGGGCACCCCCAGGGACACCTAAGAGACAGCCAGGGCACCCCAGGGACAACTAGGGGACAGCCAGGGCACCCCCAGGGACACCTAGGGGACAGCCAGGGCATCCCAGGGACAGTCAGGTCCCCCCAAGGGACACCTAGTGGACAGCCCGTGGACCCCAAGGGACACCTAGGGGACAGCCAGGGCACTCCAGGGACACCTAGGGGACAGCCAGGGCACCCCCAGGGACACCTAGGGGACAGCCAGGGAACCCCCAGGGACACCTAGGGGACAGCCAGGGCACCCCCAGGGACGCTTAGGGGACAGTCAGGGCACCCCAAGGACAGCCAGGGAACCCCCAGGGACACCTAGGGGACAGCCAGGGAACCTCCAGGGACACCTAAAGGACAGCCAAGGCACTCCCAGGGACACCTAGGGGACAGCCAGGGCACTCCCAGGGACACCTAGGGTCAGCCAGGGCACCCCCAGGGACACCTAAGGGACACCCAGGGCACCCCCAGGGACGCTTAGGGGACAGCCAGGGCACCCCCAGGGACAGCCAGGGAACCCCCAGGGACACCTAGGGGACAGCCAGGGCACCCCCAGGGACACCTAGGGGACAGCCAGGGAACCTCCAGGGACACCTAAAGGACAGCCAAGGCACCCCCAGGGACACCTAGGGGACAGCCAGGGCACCCCAGGGACAGCCACGGGACAGCCAGGGAACCCCCAGAAACACCTAGGGGACAGCCAGGGCATCCTCAGGGACACCTAGGGGACAGCCAGGGCACTCCCAGGGACACCTAGGGGACACCAGGGCACCCCTGGGTACACCTAGGGGACAGCGAGGGTACCCCTGGGTACACCTAGGGGACAGCGAGGGCACCCCCAGGGACACCTAGGGGACAGCCAGGGCACCCCAGGGAGAGCCAGGGCACTCCCACGGACACCTAGGGGACAGCCAGGGCACCCCAGGGACACATAGGGGACAGCCCGGGGACCCCAAAGTGCACCCAGGGGACGGCAAGGGCACCGCAGAGACAGCCAGGGCACCCAGAGCTCCAAGGGCTATCCAAGGGATGCTCAAAACCCTTACCAACGATTGGCTTTAATAAAGCAACTCACACAAAGTCACCAACACCACACGGTTGGTCTGTAACGGCTGCAACAAAATATGCCCTCCTGGAAGCAGTTCAGCACTTACTGATCACTTCTTTGTTTTGGCACTTCCCAGCCAGGGCCTGCGGGGCCTCCTGCAGATGCAGGTCTTCGCTGACAAGGCTCCACTTGTGCAGCAGCAGCAGGATTAGGGGCAGGAGCAGGAGCAGCTCCCTGAAATTTTAGAAAATATTAGAAAAATACAGGCAAAAATCTCACCTCTGTCCTCCCCTAAGAACATCCCTAGGACATCATCCCAGTTTTTCCCAGCTAGGAGCTGCAAGGAATTCAGGCAGGGGAATTGACATCAGGGAACAGCTTTGTAAAGTCAAAGGCAGAAAGAGAAGATCCACCAGCAAAGGGCAGGAAAGGGGAAAGGTTTCTGAAAACATTTCTGCAGTCTAATTAATAATTATTTCTGCTTCCCCAGCGAGAAGAACACAAACTCACAGCCATTCAGGCCTGACAGTCCCCTGCAGCCAGAGCTCAGCACACATCCACAGAAGCAAGTCCAGCATCTGAAAGAAAAAAAAAAAAAAAAAAACCAACAAAAAAACACAATCAAACCAGAAGGAAAAGGTGATTTCTTTGGCTTCAAAGTTATTTCAAGTTCTTAAAGCCCAACACAGCTGATAGGAGAAACAGAGTCAGGGCTCCTGGCAGACAGAGGGTGTTTTCCCCCCCAGGGGACTGCAGAGGAATTGTCTGGGACTTGGACTGTCCCTCGGGGTGACACCAGTTGCTGTGACTTCTATCATTCCATATGTCTGACTCCCAAAACTTCCCAGCCCAGGGGCTTGAGCTGACAGGGCAGCACAAAGATTGTTCTCTGTGTGGTGCCCAGATTTGGGGTTCACTGTCACCTTTGCTAGTTTAGATGAATTATACCCACGGCCCCGAATTCCCTGCTCAGTTCCCGCTGCAATAACCTCACAGTGCCTCACGGAGCACGGATATTCCCACGCAGAGCTGCTGCTTGAATGCCAGACGTGTCAGGAACCAGCAGAGCTTCCAAGGAAGCTCAGCAGGATGGGGACAGGATAGGTTTCTATTCCATAGATTTGGTTAATTATAACCCTCACCCCCTGGGGGTCACCTGTCAGATTTCCCTGGAATTCAGCCACCCCCTGAGCTCAGGCTCCAGGTGATGTTTCAGAGCAGGAGAAGGCACTGGCCGGCCTGTGCTGAGGCAGCCCCTGTGCCCTCGGGAGGACACAGCTCCCTGCAGGAGCTCAGCTCCTTTCCGAGCCCCAGCAGTGGCCTCTGCAAGTGCCTTTCCCTCAGGCAAGGGACGCCCATCCCTGCCTTCAGCACACCTCCAGTGGGACCCACCTGCAAAAGCTTTCCATCGCTTCTGCACTCCGGCCGGCTCCCTGGAAAAGTCCAGACTTCATCCAAACGAAACTCCATCCCACTCAAACCTTTGATTTTGAGGCATCTCCGAGGGCCGTTGCTCTGGATTTAATTTCTGTGAGGGAGGAGCGCCTTGGCTTTAATGCTGCCGACGGGTGATGTCCTCAGGCTGAAAGGGAGGGGATTTGGGGTGGCCAGGACATCCCTGGCAACTGTGTGGGAGCTCTGGGAGGTGGGAATTGCTGTCTGAGCCCCTCTGCAGACAGCCCGAGCCGCCGTTCCCAGGCAATGCCAGCTGTTCCCTGGGGAGCTCTTGGGCTGTGGGTGCCTCTGTCCGGGCTGCAGCATCTCCCCGTGCCAGGCGGGAGCAGCCCCTGGCCGAGGAGCCGCGGCAGCCCCGGGGCCGTGTCCGTGCCAGCCCCGAGCCCGGCCCCGGGCCCTGCGTTTGGCCGCCGCTGCCACGGGCGGGGCCCCGCAGGCACAGCTCCTCCCTGCACATCATCCCAGGGCTGCTGGCCCCGCTGGGGCTGCCGGCCTCCTTCCTCCCTGCGCCTCCGGGCACCCGGGACACCTGCAGGAAACACCGAGGGACACTGCAGGCGGCACGGGGGGGCACCGAGGCCTCCGGCCAGAAAAGCAGCCCCGGCCTCAGCAGCTGCCATCATTTTGGCCCGGCAACACTCACCTGCAGGAAACGCCCCTGTGCGGGTGGGACCGGCCCTGCCTCTCTGCAGAGCTTTGGCCGTGGAAGAAGGGAAGCCTCAGGACTTGTCCTGCTCCTTTCCGCCCGGAAAGAGACTTTGTGTGAGTACTTTTACGGCAGCTGCTGGGTAAATCCTGGAAAGGACAGGAAATCAGCGTCACTGGAAGAGCTTTGTGCTGTCGTGAGCTGCCAGCCACTTCTGCCCTCGAGCCATTCCAGGGGCTGGTGTGTGAAGCAGCTTTGGCAGAGAAGGCGGCACTGCACTTACCTTAGTGGGGCCAAGCGTTGCCATCCTATGGAGGTCCATCCCCATAATGCAGAGATTGGTTCAGCTGCTTGGAGCAGAGTCCGGGTAATGCCAAGGTGCTGAGTTCGATTCTCAAACGGTCCGTCCGCTTGAGAGTCAGATTTTAGGATCCCTCTCAGCCTCAGTATATCCTGTGACCTGGAAATAAGAGAAAAATTCTCGGCTGAGTTTTAATAAAACAGCTTTTGCCATTGCAGGGTGTGAGCTGCACTCGGCGATTTTCGGCCGCGACGAGCCCCACGAGCCTTCCGCCCTTCCTTGCCGCCATCTTGGTTGCGTCTGAGGCCACTTCCGGTCCCGCCGGCATCTTTTTTGCGGCTCGACATAGGCCCCGGCAGGTGTTTACACAGACGCCTGACTAAATCCACGAATTTAAAAGCAAACGCGGCGCGGCTGAGCACACGACCGGTGTCCCCACACCTGGAGACGCCGCGGAAAATTGCGCCCGGGCGGCGCCGTAGTCGGGGTTTTTGTGCAGGCATCTGGGTAAACGCCTATAGGGTCCTTATTTTTCCCGCCCTTTTGGCCGCCCTTTTTGGAAGGTCGGGCGCCTCGCGCCTGGGCGCCATTTTGTGAGGGGCGTCGCGTGACTTCCGCTTTTCATTGCCGCCATCTTTGTTGTGGCTGAGGCCACTTCCGTCCCGGTCGCCATGTTCTTTGCGGCTCGGCATAGGCCCCCGGCAGGTGTTTACACAGACGCCTGACTAAATCCACGAATTTAAAAGCAAACGCGGCGCGGCTGAGCACACGGCCCGTGTCCCCACACCTGGAGACGCCGCGGAAAATTGCGCCCCGGCGGCGCCGTAGTCGGGGTTTTTGTGCAGGCATCTGGGTAAACGCCTATAGGGTCCTTATTTTTTCCCGCCCTTTTGGCCGCCCTTTTTGGAAGGTCGGGCGCCTCGCGCCTGGGCGCCATTTTGTGAGGGGCGTCGCGTGACTTCCGCTTTTCATTGCCGCCATCTTTGTTGTGGCTGAGGCCACTTCCGTCCCGGCCGCCATGTTCTTTGCGGCTCGGCATAGGCCCCCGGCAGGTGTTTACACAGACGCCTGACTAAATCCACGAATTAGAACGCAATCGCGGCGCGACTCAGCACACGGCCCGTGTCGGCACACCTGGAAACGCCGCGGAAAATTGCGTCCCGGCGGCGCCGTAGTCGGGGTTTCGTGCAGGCGTCTGGCTAAACGCCTATACGGTCCTTATTTTTTCCCGCCCTTTTGGCCGCCCTTTTTGGAAGGTCAGCCGCCTCCCGCCTCGGCGCCATTTTGTGAGGGGCGTCGCGTGACTTCCGCTTTTCATTGCCGCCATCTTTGTTGTGGCTGAGGCCACTTCCGTCCCGGCCGCCATGTTCTTTGCGGCTCGGCATAGGTCCCCGGCAGGTGTTTACACAGACGCCTGACTAAATCCACGAATTCGAACGCAATCGCGGCGCGACTCAGCACATGGCCCGTGTCGGCACACCTGGAAACGCCGCGGAAAATTGCGTCCCGGCGGCGCCGTAGTCGGGGTTTCGTGCAGGCGTCTGGCTAAACGCCTATACGGTCCTTATTTTTTCCCGCCCTTTTGGCCGCCCTTTTTGGAAGGTCAGCCGCCTCCCGCCTCGGCGCCATTTTGTGAGGGGCGTCGCGTGACTTCCGCTTCTGCTTGCCGCCATCTTTGTTGCGGCTGAGGCCACTTCCGTCCCGGCCGCCATGTTCTTTGCGGCTCGGCATAGGCCCCCGGCAGGTGTTTACACAGACGCCTGACTAAATCCACGAATCCGAACGCGGACGCGGCGCGACTGAGCACACGGCCGGTGTCCGCACACCTGGAAACGCCGCGGAAAATTGCGCGCGGGCGGCGCCGTAGTCGGGGTTTTTGTGCAGGCATCTGACTAAACGCCTATAGGGTCCTTATTTTTCCCCGCCCTTTTGGCCGCCTTTTTTAGAAGGTCAGGCGCCTCGCTTCTTGCCGCCATCTTGGTAGTGGAACCCACTAAAATGCCCCCTCGGCTCCTCCCACAAGCGCCTGACTCAATGGACTGCCGCCCGCGGCGCCGCTGCGCCCCCATCCCGTGTCCGCACACCCGCAAACGCCGCGGAAAATCGCGCCCGGACGGCTCCGGGGTCCGGGTGGCGCGCGCAGGCAGCCGGCTGCCACGCGCCCGGGCTCCTTGCCTTTTTCCCTCCCTTTCGGCCCTGAGCTGCGGGCGGGCGGGCGGCAGCGCCGCCCCCGAGCTCACAATGCGGGGCTGCCACGCGCGTCGGGGACGGGCGGGGGGGACAGCTGCACTACCGCTCTTTGCCCACACGGTGGCAGCATTGCCGCACAGATCAGGCGGGACGGGCACGGGGGACAGCTGCACTACCGCTCTTTGCCCACAGGGTGGCAGCATTGCCGCACAGATCAGGCGGGACGGGCGGGACGGGACAGCTGCAGTACCGCTCTTTGCCCACAGGGTGGCAGCATTGCCGCACAGATCAGGCGGACGGGCGGGGGGGGGACAGCTGCAGTACCGCTCTTTGCCCACAGGGTGGCAGCATTGCCGCACGGCTCCCCATAAATCCTCCCAAAAAATCCCCCCAAAAATCCTCCAAAAAATCCCCCAAATATCCTCCTAAAAATCCCCAAAAACTTCCCCAAAATCCCCCCCAAAATTCCCCAAAATTTCCTCCCAAAAATCCACCACAAAATCCACGAAATCCCCACAAAAATCTCCTCAAAAATCCTCCCAAATATTCCTGCAAAATTCCCCAAATATCCACAAAAAATCCTCTCAAAAATCCCCAAAAATCGCCCCAAAAATCCCCGAAAATATCCTCCCAAAAATCCCCCCCAAAATCCCCCAAAAATCCCCCCCAAAATTCTCCAAACATGCTGCAAAATATCATCCAAAAATTAAAAAAAAATCCTCCCCCAAATTCCCCCTAAATCCCCCAAGAATCCCCCCAAAATCCTCCCTAAAAATCCACAGAAAGATCCTCGAAAAACACCCCCCGGGAATCCCCAAAAATATCCCCAAATTCGCCCCAAAAATCCAATCAAAATCCCCCAAAAATCCTCCCCAAAAAATTCCTAAAAATCCCCCTAAAAATCTCCCCTAAAATTCCCCAAAATTCCCCCCCAAAACACCTCCAAAAATCCCCCCCAAAAATCCTCCAAAAAATCCCGCCAGGTTCCCCCAAAAATCCTCCCAAAAACCTCCCAAAATTACACCAAAAATGCCCCCAAAAATCCCCCCAAAATCGTGCCAAAACTCCCCCAAAAATCCCCGACAAATCCCCCTAAAATCCATAAAAATCCCCCCAAAAATCCCCAAAAAAATCCTCCCAAAATTCCTGCAAAATTCCCCAAATATCCACAAAAAATCATCCCAAAAATTGCCCCTAAAATCATCAAAAAATCTCGCAAAATTCCCCAAAAATCCTCCCAAAAATCCCGCAAAACCCCCCCAACATCTCCCCAAAAAAGCCTCCAAAAATCCACAAATATACCTCCACACTCCCACAAACTCCCCCCAAAAATCCCCAAAGAAATTCCCCTATAATCCAGAAAAATGCCCCCAAATCCTGTCGTTTTCTTCAATCCGTGTTTATTTGGTCACATTTGAAATGATGGTTCAAACCAGACGAATTCCTTCCCCTAACACATCACAAACACAGGTCATTAGAATTCAAGGAGCCTGGTTTCCTAAGGGGTCCAATTCCCATCTCCATTCCAATCCCATTGGCGTATTTTCTCTTTCTCCCTGTCTGCTGTATGTCTGCTGCGGGGGCCGGGGGGTCGTGGGGGCTTTATTTGGTGGGGTTTTTCCGTTCGCTTCCCCTAAGCCCACCCCAAAATTCAACAAAAGCAGCTCTGCCCTCGGCAAGGCAGGAAAGAACCAGCCCCGTGTGTCCAAGGAACAGCAATCAGGCCGGCATTCAGCTTTTAATGGCATTCATGGAACTGAAAACGCAGCGCATTGAACTTGACAAAGAGATGAATCCAGGCAATTAAACAAACACTTGGCAAGTTTTCCTGGGAATTCCCAAAACTCTGCGGACACGGTGCTGAACAATTCCTCATTTACTAACGTGAATTGGGTCCCTTTCCTTGGAAATGTGCCCCACCACGTCCAAAACTTCCAGTTCGGATGGAAAATTGGCACTGGCTAGAAACGTTCCCTTCCTAAAATCAGAGAGAGGAAAACCATCAAATAAAAGGAAGGAATAACACCTACATCCCAGCTTGCCTGAGAGACAAGCTCAGCAATTTCTAACGTGGAAAACTTTCCCGACAGCCAGGAAACCGGTGGGGTTCGTGGAACGACGATTTCAAATCTGCTGCCTCTGCTCTGATTTTCAAGGGAAGGGAGAATTAAAAAGGTCAAGCCACTCCTATCCCATAGGAATGGACCGAATAATCCCTCTATTTTGTGGGAGTAACAATGCAAAGAAACTCCAATCGCACTTGGATTTGACACTGGAAACCCTCAGCAGAGTTGGCAAGTTTCAGTGGAACAAAAGAGCCACAATTCCTGCAATAACCAAAATTCACCTTGGCAAAAAGAGGAGGAGGAGGAGGAGGAGGACGAGGAGGAGGAGACCAGGAACACACTCCGGCTGACAGCAAGGATTTCTTGGAAAAGGCAGGAAATCAAAGGGACAGTCTGTGTCCAGTTCTGGCCAGGTAATTACCCAGGAGTCAGAGAGAAAAGTGGGAACCTTGGACTGGGATGAGGCCTTCCAGGGGCTTCACTTCCTACTGGCTCTCTCCTCTTTTTGCCAACTACCTGCAAGAGGAAAAACAACAGGAGTCAAGTTCAAACACGGACAGGATGTGCTGGCTTCAGGCAGACTGCAGTGCACCTCGCAGGAATCACTGAAAGGCATGAAAGGAACCAAGGGAAATTAAAGAAGAGCTGCCACCTCCAAGGGCTCTCCAAGGCAGGCTCAGAACCCTTACCAACGATTGGCTTTAATAAAGCAACTCACACAAAGTCACCAACACCACACGGACACAGCACCGTTCTTTTGGAGTGGAGTTCTAGAGAAATGCGGAAGAACGGAAAAGCCTTCCTAAACCCGGAAACTCCTTGAAGAGATAGACAGGGCACAGCTGCTGACAGAGCCTTGGGATTCAGGGGGAAAACCCCAAGTTTTCAGTCTTTAGCATCTTCCACTCTGCCATCGTTGACAGCAAACACGGCTTCAGCCTCAGGGAGACGCGGAGAACTCCGAGATTTTGCAGATCCTGCTCTCACCTCTCGCCCCATATTTTTCCTTTCTTCCAAAACGATGACAACAAGAAAAGTCAACTATTGCAGTTTTGCTTGCTTGATGTGCTTTTTGGTTTTACTTACACGTGACTTTCAGATCCCCATCCACACTCAGAATCATTCAAACCTTCGAGCACAGAGCCTCCAGGCACCGCTTATTTCTTCTGAGATTTGATTCAAGAAGACCATTTTTCAGAACCTGACATGAGATTGGCAACTAAGTTCCATTTTACAGCTCTTCCCCTTTTTAAACTGTGTTTCCTCAAAGCTTCCCAATTGTGCTAAGCTTAGAATTCACCCCAAGGAAGACCTGAAAAATGCCTTGTCATTTCCTTTCCTCCTCCCTCAAGCTCCATCAGGCTGGCAGAAGGCATTAGTACTGTTTCCAGAGCAGTTGGCCTCACTTGTACTGTTGGTCTGTAACGGCTGCAACAAAATACGCCCTCCTGGAAGCAGTTCAGCACTTACTGATCGCTTCTTTGTTTTGGCACTTCCCAGCCAGGGCCTGCGGGGCCTCCTGCAGATGCAGGTCTTCGCTGACAAGGCTCCACTTGTGCAGCAGCAGCAGGAGCAGGAGCAGCAGGAGCAGCAGCAGGAGCAGCAGGAGCAGCAGCAGGATCAGCAGGATCAGCAGGATCAGCAGGAGCAGCAGGAGCAGCAGCAGGAGCAGCAGGAGCAGCAGGAGCAGCAGGAGCAGCAGCAGCAGCAGGAGCAGCAGGAGCAGCAGGAGCAGCAGGAGCAGCAGGAGCAGCAGGAGCAGCAGGAGCAGCAGCAGGAGCAGCAGGAGCAGCAGGAGCAGCAGGAGCAGCAGGAGCAGCAGGAGCAGCAGGAGCAGCAGCAGGAGCAGCAGGAGCAGCAGGAGCAGCAGAAGCAGCAGGAGCAGCAGGAGAAGCAGGAGCAGCAGGAGCAGGAGCAGGAGCAGGAGCAGCAGGAGCAGCAGGAGCAGCAGGAGCAGCAGGAGCAGCAGCAGGAGCAGGAGCAGGAGCAGGAGCAGGAGCAGGAGCAGCAGGAGCAGCAGGAGCAGCAGGAGCAGCAGGAGCAGCAGGAGCAGCAGGAGCAGGAGCAGGAGCAGGAGCAGCAGGAGCAGCAGGAGCAGCAGGAGCAGCAGGAGCAGCAGGAGCAGCAGGAGCAGCAGGAGCAGCAGGAGCAGCAGGAGCAGCAGGAGCAGCAGGAGCAGCAGGAGCAGCAGCTCCCTGCTGGAGAGGACGCTGTCGTTCACCTCATCCCCCTAAAAGCCTCAGCAGCAACAGCACGGTGTTCCTGCACAGAGCTGAGGGGGCCGAAGAACTCGGTCAGCCTGGCCAGATCTACGTTAGTCCTGCCAAGAGGAAACACAAGTGCCACGTGTTTTCCTGCGTGCTAATTAATGAGTACAGTTTCTAAGCCTTACTGTGGCAAGGGCCAGAAATGAAGGACCTAGGACTTGACAGCAGCTGTGCATCACACTTTACTTTCTTTCCCCATGTCTTCAAACACCTAAATCCTCCTGTCAGAGAAATCTCGTCCAAATTCACTACTCGACACGCAGACTGAAGGCGAAAAAAGCCATTCATCAACCAGAGACAAAGAAATCCTCCTGGCCTTAATAAAGGTCAAACTGGACAGAGGATGAAATGCAAACTGACCAAAACAAAAAACAAAACAAAGACTTACCCAATATGTTTGATGAAGGGGGCCAAAACATACAGAAACTCATTTACAAGCTGAATAGGGAGGAGGGATTGATTCTTGTTTTGTCTCTTCTCCTGGGATTGATTCTTGTTTTGTCTCTTTTCTTAGCCACAGAGTATGGAGTAAGGAAGTCATCTGACTGATCCCCTTGCTTTTCAGAAACCTGAGAAACAAAACAAAACAAAACGAAATTAACAAGCCCAACGAAACCAACCAACCAACAAGAAAACAAAACAGAGAACCACTTTGGGAAGGCAGATCCTCGCCGGCAGCTGGTCCATCACCTACACAGGGGACCCTATTCCAGGGCACTTTTGGGGCACCTGCCTGAGCCTGTCAGGGCGCTCTGCGCAGAAGAGATATCTGCCGGATGCAAACGTACCTGAGGGAGAGGCAAGGGGGGAGGAATGTTCTAGACAGCTCAAAGCCATTGCTGTGCCACTTCCCGTGCGGCAGGTCCCGTGACAGGACGGGATCTGAGGCTGTTTGAAACTCAAAAGGTAGAGACACCGATTCCAGGTGCCAGTTGGCTTTCTCAGTTTTTCCAGCAAGTGTTTTCCAAATCACGAAGCCCCCCCAGCATCAACCCCCTCCTATCACAACCTGAAAGCATCTCGATTCTGTTTTCGAAACCCCAAGGGACACCTCAGAGTTCAGCGAGTTCTGCCCGTCCGGCCCTCGGTGCCCCCGGCTCCCGGCCTGTCACCCTTGTTTTCATACTCACTCACACAGTTATTCTACCGTGGGCAGCAAAATTGTTCCCGTTTCTCCTGTACTTCTCTGCTCACCTTTGCTCTCAGCTGTGCAGGACCCACGGGAGGAGGCCGTGATCCCGGATCAGCTCACAGGCAGCTTTGCTGGCACGGGCAGCGCTTTGGAATATCTCCAGAATACCGCTCTGAAACAGAAAATAGGACCTGTTCTTCTACGGTCAAGATCGAACGATCGAACTCAGAATTAGCAATCGGACCAGCATCTGATCAGCTTCAAGGTGACACGAACACCAGCTGCTCTCAGCGACTCCAGGGAAGGAAAGACGCTCTCCGTTCAAAGCTACTCTCACGAGGAGTCTTCAGGCAGTGAGAGGATTTTGTTCTTTTGTCCAAGGCTTCGATACCCGAACCGCTCAGGGCGGACGCTGCCGAAGCCGAGAGCTCCCGGCACGTGAGCTTCCCTCCCGCTGAAGCGCAGTTCAGGTAACAAACGTGCTGCCTGTGGATGGAGACCCCCGAAAGAGAAAAGGCCCTGACAGCAGGCACAAAGGCACGGTGCCCACGTGAGGCTCCGTGATGGCAGCAACCTCTTCCAGTTTCAGGGGACAAGGCTGCGACCGGTTTGGACACAAGCAATTATCTCCCCCTCCACACGGACAGAAAATCAACAAGGAACAGGTTTTCAAGAAGGCAAAGGCAGAGTCAGCTGCTCCTTTTTGCTTTGGCCTTGAGATCTCAAAGCCATGCAGACTTCTGTACTTTGGGGTTTTTTGGTGCTTTCTTTCCAAATTCTTACCTGGGAGCGAGCCCTCATCACACAAGAGACTGTTGAAAAGGAGAGAATGACCTGGAAAATCCTCTGGCAGTCATAAAGCCCACAGCAACGTTTGCCACGAAGCCCTTCCCCAGGACATCTGAGGATCCACTCGCAGGCTCTGCTTTGTACTGGAAGGCACAGAAATACCATCATCAGACATTTAGACGTTGCCAAAGAATACCTGCTCCTAAGAGCACAAAACTCTGGTTCCCTGGGAGTGCCAGCTCAGGCCTGACCACAGCTTCTTCTGGACCTGTCCATTTCCATTCCTATCGAATTTCATCCCTAACATCCATCAGGAACAGTCAGCCTGCAGCCCAAACATGCAGTGCAAATGGAATCGTAGAGGTTGCCGTTCCCAAGACACTTCAGTGCGACTCTAACATTACTAATCGAAACTCAGAGATGAATGTCAGCTCGCTGGGGCAGAACATTCTGTTTGTCGTGCTCGCAGAGCAATACGCAGCGCAAGTCGTTGCGCCTTAGCACTAAAAACCAACGCAGTCCCCACAGACATGGCAGTTCTAACCCCAAGAGGAAACAAAAGAAAGATGCCTCTAATTAACCACCCACGGGAGAATGAGAGTTCATTGTATTTTTATGGCTTTTTTCTATACATTTCTCAAGAATTCCTGGATCGAGAAAGCGGGACTCTTACCTCCAAATCAATACTGAAGAAAAGCTGGAAAAAACTGGTACTTTCCTCAGGTCCGAGTACTGATGTGACGGAAGGAATCTGTCTCCCTTGAGGTACATGTGCTCCTCTGTGAAGAGAAAAAGGTGGGGCATCGTGGAGGAGGACAACCTTCCCAATCCACAACCACGAACAATAATGAATGGAAGCTGTACTGTGCAGTGTTCCAAGCTGGGAGAACAGCGCAGGAACTGCAGAAGGCCTTTGCTCTGAGGCTCAGCGTGTTGCTGGCCACCCCTCCCCTTCTCTTCCCCAGAATGAAAAGCTCAGTCAAGAGTGTCTGAGCACAAAGCAGGTGGGGAGATCACCATTCCCCAGGGCTCTGCTTTTCACCCCAGCAGTGACACACGCAGGAAGTTCCAGTACCTGGCTTCAGGATCTGCTGTGCCACACGAGCAGGGTCAGGGAGAAGGTGAACCTGAGGTGTGGCCGCCTGATTCCATTCTGCACCGCATCCCAGAGACACAGCAACTGCAAGAGCCCAGGGAGAAAAGCCTGAACTACAGCCCAGATGAACACAACAGGAGCATGGATACATGAACCAGCTTCTGGGACATTTCATAGGCCAGGCAGGTCAAATATCAGTTCTCTCAGGATTTCCGTTCCTACAAGCAAAATTCCCAAGAATTTCTAAAACACATTTCCCACTTTCTCTGTCCATGGATTGTAACAGGTGGCAACACAAAGCAGTAGAGGAGAAACAAGGGAGAGAGGATGGAAATCTTCTTTTAGCTGTCTCACCACGTGCATGCAGGTGGATGAGCGAGGCAACACCTCTCCCAGACACGTCCATGAGCTACAAGCTCTCACCTGCCAAACTGGCAACCGAGCTGAGCCTTACCTGGCTCATCTCTCGAAAGCAAGCCCCTTCCAGATGGGGTCATAAGGAAGCCAGCCGCTCTCATGTTGGAATCATGGCTGCTTAGGGCAGCTACCGTAAGACCCAGGGCGAGGAAACGGCCTCCCGTGATCCCAGGGCAAATCAGGCCAAATATTGGGAAGTCTGATGGTGGGAGGGCTGTCCAGCCCTGGCACAGCTGCCCAGGGCAGTGGTGGAGGCCCCGTCTCTGGAGGGATCAAAAGCTGTGCGGACGTGGCACCTGGGGACATGGGACAGGGTGGCACCGGGGGAATGGTTGGCACTGCCATCTCAGAGGGCTCCTCCGACCCGAAGGTTGCCTGGCAAGCCCAGGATGCCAGGAGCCAGCAGCCATTTCTCTTGGATTTCCTGCCTACAGGCATTTTAAGCCTGCTTGGCTTCACAGGTGGTTTTATGCCAAGGGCATTGCCATCATTTCTGATCTTAATTCAAGGTTTGGAAAGCTGATTTTTATGAGAACTGGTCCATTTCTTTTGATAAGCCTTAACTTGAGAGTTTCTCTGCGCACCAAAATCAGGGGGTGAACCCAACGTGGCCCCAAAGGGCTGTGAGATCCCAGCTATCCAAGGCCCAATTCTCTTGGGATTGGTTTCTTGAACCTTTTCAGGGTTCATTTAGCGAACTTAAGGGTTTGGTATAATTTCATGATGAAAACAACCAGAAACCTGTGAAAAAGAAACTGAACGAAAGCCGGCTAAAAGCATCCCCTGCTGATGACTCATTAAAACAACTCGTTCAAAAGGAGGCAGGATTGATTCAATCCTCACCAACCCACCTGGCTAAGGTCAGAGTTCTCTGCCCACCGAGGACACAGCATGCAGCAGGGACCTTTCTCCCGCTCTCCAGCACAGGCTGCCTCCCTCCACGGGCAGGGAACTGCAGCCACTCAGGGAACACCGACTTAGTCCTGGGCTGGCAACAGGAGAGGCACAAGGAATATTGTGAAGTCATTCCGATCTCAGCACTGTCCACGCCTGGGAGAAAGTGCTTCCCACACCATTCTTGGAATTGTCTTGTCTGTCCCTTCCAGCTTCGGAAGGTTTTCTGTGGGAGCTGGGATTCTCGGTGCGCTTCAGGAGCCGCAGGTGCCTAAAGCATTCCCCGGGGAACGTGCAGCTTCCCTTGTGCCTTTCAGTTCTTTATCCCAAACAGTCTCCCCAGTGCTCTACAACCTAGAAAGAAAAAAGCCAAAAGAAGGAAAATCAATTCGTTCTGACACGACGGAGGCTTGCTTATACCAACACACTTCCAGGCAAAAAACCATTTCTGCCACTCTAACAAATCGACTTGATCTACTGCCTCAACTCGACGGTAAACTATTTAAACATTGCTTTGAAGGTAAACTATTTAAACATTGTTTCAAGAATTCCAGGCTTGGAAATCTCAGCCAGTGCTCAGCTTGGCTACTTCAAGGACATCCCCACCCAGGGCACCCAGCGCTCCCGGTCCCAAACACCACATTCGCCACAAAGCCCATGAAAACCTTGCACGCACAGACGGCACAAGGTTGCTGCGCGTCCTCTCCGGCGGCGGCAGCGGCTCCCGGGGACGTGACCAGCAGAGCCCGCTCCCAGCTGGCTCAGCCCGGACCCGGTGCAGCCCTCAGCCAGAGCTGCGGGGAGCTGACACCGTCCCCGGGAAGCCCTGCCCGGACAACCGGGGCGTCCTCCCCGCCGCCCCCGCCGAAAGCCCCGCGCTTACCTCCGCCGCGCTGAGCTTGGAGTCAGAGAGCAGCCGCCTCCTGCTGCCGGCTGCGGGACGGGCACGGCTCGGGCCGGCTCGGCCGACTTCTTCTGCCCTAAGGCTTTTGTATTTCCCTCCATTTCCCCGGGCCGGAGGGCCGCGGGGGTGGCGTGTGGGCGCGGCGGAGAGCGGCGGGAACGTGCGGAGCGAGACGGGCGGCCGGCACGGCGGGCGCGGCGGGACCTCGGCAGAGAGAGGCGGCGCCGCCGCTGCCTGCCGGCGCGGGCCCGGCTCCCGCCCGCCCGCCCGCGGCGCCGCCGAGCCCACAGCCCGTGGCCGCGCACCCGGACACGCCGCGGAAAATCGCGGCCGGGCGGCGCCGTGGTCAGGGCAGGGCGAAGGCAGCCGGGCAGGCGCCCCCTCCCACCCCGTCCTTGCCGTTTTCCCGCTCTTTTTGCCGCCGTCTTTGGAAGGTCAAGCGCGTCGCGCCGAGCCGCCAGCTTGGGAGGGGAAGGACGCGACTTCCGCCCTTCCTCGCCGCCATGTTGGTTGAGGGTGAAGCCACTTCCTGTCGGTCCGCCATCTTTCGTGTTGGCACTGGTCAGGGCCCCCCGCGCCGGCTGCTCACCCAGTCACCTGAGTGAATAAAAAACCCGAACCCGCCCGCGGCGCCGCTGCGCCCCCACTCCGCGTCCGCACACCCGCAAACGCCGCGGAAAATCGCGCCCGGACGGCTCCGGGGTCCGGGTGGCGCGCGCAGGCAGCCGGCTGCCACGCGCCCGGGCTCCTTGCCTTTTTCCCTCCCTTTCGGCCCCCGAGCTGCGGGCGGGCGGGGCGGCAGCGCCGCCCCCGAGCTCACAATGCGGGGCTGCCACGTGCCTCGGGGACGGGCGGGGGGGACAGCTGCACTGCCGCTCTTTGGCCACAGGGTGGCAGCATTGCCTCACAGATCATGAGGGACGGGCACGGGGGGCAGCTGCACTACCGCTCTCTGCCCACAGGGTGGCAGCACTGCCGCGCGGCGGCGCGGAGCGGAAGCCATAAACGAACGTGCCCAGGAATGCCCTGGCGAACAGCCTCCGGAATAAACGGCCCAAAAGACCCCCGAGCACACCTGCGAGAGCCCTGCCAGCAACCAGACCGAAACAAAAAAGCCTTTCGTTCAGGCTCTATTCCAAAAATC
>NW_027094447.1:0-96017 GCF_029207755.1 Chamaea fasciata
CCTAGGTGTCCCTGGGGGTGCCCTGCCTGTCCTCTACGTGTCCCTGGGGGTGCCATCGCTGTCCCTGGGGTGCCCTGGCTGTCCCCTAGGTGTCCCTGGGGACGCCCTGTCTGTCCTCTAGGTGTCCCTGGGGGTGCCCTGCCTGTCCCCTAGGTGTCCCTGGGGGTGCCCTGGGTGTCCCTGGGGGTGCACAGTGTGTCCCTGGGGTTCCTTGGCTGTCCCGTACGTGTCCCTGGGGGTGCCCTGGAGGTCCCCCAGGTGTCCCTGGGGGTGCCCTGGGTGTCCCTGTGGGTGCCCTGGCTGTCGCTACGTGTCCCTGGGGTGCCCTGGGTGTCCCTGGGGTGCCCTGGGGCGCCCTGCCTGTCCCCTAGGTGTCCCTGGGCGTGCCCTCGCTATCCCTAGGCTGCCCTGGCTGTCCCCTAGGTGTCCCTGGGGGTGCCCTGCTTGTCCCCTAGATGTCCTTGGGGGTGCCCTGGCTATCCCCAGGGTGCCCTGGGTGTGCCCTGGGTGTCCCTGGGTGTGCCCTGGGTGTCCCTGGGGGTGCACAGGGTGTCCCTGTGGTTCCCTGGCTGTCCCCTAGGTGTCCCTGGGGGGCCCTGGCTGTCCCCTAGGTGTCCCTGGGGGTGCCCCGGCTGTCCCCTAGGTGTCCCTGGGGGTGCCCTGGGTGTCCCTGGGGGTGCCCCTGGCTGTCCCCTAGGTGTCCCTGGGAGTGCCCTGGCTGTCCATAGGGTGCCCTGGCTGTCCCCTGGGTGTCCCTGGGGTGCCCTGGCTGTCCTCTAGGTGTCCCTGGGGGTGCCCTGCCTGTCCCCTAAGTGTCCTGGGGGGTGCCCTGGCTGTCCCTAGGGTGCCCTGGCTGTGCCCTCGCTGTCCCTGGGGGTGGCCTGGCTGTCCCTGGAGTGCTTTGGCTGTCCCCTAGCTGTCCCTGGGGGTGCCCCGGCTGTCCCCTGGGTGTCCCTGGGGATGCCCTGGCTGTCCCTGGGGGTGCCCAGGCTGTCCCCTAGATGTCCCTGGGTGTGCCCTGGGTGTCCCTGGGGGTGCACAGTGTGTCCCTGGGGTTCCCTGGCTGTCCCGTACGTGTCCCTGGGGATGCCTTGGAGGTCCCCTAGGCGTCCCTGGGGGGGCCCTGGATGTCTCTTAGGTGTCCCTGGGGGTGTCCTGGCTGTCCCCTAGGTGTCTCTGGGGGGGCCCTGGCTTCCTCCTAGGTGTCCCTGGGGGTGCCCTGCCTGTCCTTTACGTGTCCCTGGGGGTGCCATCGCTGTCCCTGGGGTGCCCTGGCTGTCCCCTAGGTGTCCCTGGGCACGCCCTGTCTGTCCTCTAGGTGTCCCTGGGGGTGCCCTGCCTGTCCCCTAGGTGTCCCTGGGGGTGCCCTGGGTGTCCCTGTGGGTGCCCTGGCTGTCCCTACGTGTCCCTGGGGTGCCCTGGGTGTCCCTGGGGTGCCCTGGGGCGCCCTGCCTGTCCCCTAGGTGTCCCTGGGGGTGCCCTCGCTATCCCTAGGCTGCCCTGGCTGTCCCCTAGGTGTCCCTGGGGGTGCCCTGCTTGTCCCCTAGATGTCCTTGGGGGTGCCCTGGCTGTCCCTGGGGTTCCCTGGCTGTCCCCTAAGTGTCCTTGGAGGTGCCCTGGGTGTTCCTGGGGGTGCACAGGGTGTCCCTGGGGTTCCCTGGCTGTCCCCTATGTGTCCCTGGGGGGCCCTGGCTGTCTCTGGGGTGCCCTGGGGGTGCCCTGGGTGTCCCTGGGTGTGCCCTGGGTGTCTCTGGGGAGCCCTGGCTGTCCCTGGGGGAGCCATGGCTGTCCCTGGGAGTGCCCTGCCTGTCCCCTAGGTGTCCCTGGGGGGGTCCTGGTTGTCTCTGGGGTTCCTTGGCTGTCCCCTAGGTGTCCCTGGGGGTGCCCTGGCTGTCCCCTACGTGTCCCTGGGGGTGCCCTGGGTGTCCCTGGAGTGCCCTGACTGTCCCCTAGGTGTCCCTGAGGGGGCCCTGGCTGTCTCCTAGGTGTCCCTGGGGGTGCCCTGCCTGTCCCCTAAGTGTCCTAGGGGGTGCCCTGGCTGTGCCCTCGGTGTCTCTGGGGGTGTCCTGGCTGTCCCTAGGGTGCCCTGGCTGTCCCTTAGGTGTCCCTGGGTGTGCCCTGGGTGTCTCTGGGGTGCCCTGGCTGTCCCCTAGGTGTTCCTGGGGGTGTCCTGGGTGTCCCTGGGGGTGCCCAGGGTGTCCCTGGGGTTCCCTGGCTGTGCCCTCGCTGTCCCTGGGGGTGCCCTCGCTATCCCTAGGCTGCCCTGGCTGTCCCCTAGATGTCCTTGGGGGTGCCCTGGCTGTCCCTAGGGTGCCCTGGCTGTGCCCTAGGTGTCCCTGGCGGTGCCCTGGGTGTCCCTGGGGGTGCACAGGGTGTCCCTGGGTGTGCCCTGGGTGTCCCTGGGGGTGCACAGGGTGTCCCTGGGGTTCCCTGGCTGTCCCATACGTGTCCCTGGGGATGCCTTGGAGGTCCCCAAGGTGTCCCTGGGGAGGCCCTGGCTGTCCCCTAGGTGTCCCTGGGGGTGCCCTGGCTGTCTCTGGGGTGCCCTGGGGGTGCCCTGGGTGTCCCTGGGGGAGCACAGGGTGTCCCTGGGGTTCCCTGGCTGTCCCCTAGCTGTCCCTGGGGGGGCCCTGGCTGTCCCCTAGGTGTCCCTGGGGGTGCCCTGGCTGTCCCTGGGGGTGCACAGGGTGTCCCTGGGGTTCCCTGGCTGTCCCCAAGGTGTCCCTGGGGAGGCCCTGGCTGTCCCCTAGGTGTCCCTGGGGGTGCCCTGGCTGTCTCTGGGGCGCCCTGGGGGTGCCCTGGGTGTCCCTGGGGGTGCACAGGGTGTCCCTGGGGTGCCCTGCCTGTCCCCTAAGTGTCCTAGGGGGTGCCCAGGCTGTCCCTAGGGTGCCCTGGCTGTGCCCTCGCTGTCCCTGGGGGTGGCCTGGCTGTCCCTGGAGTGCTTTGGCTGTCCCCTAGCTGTCCCTGGGGGTGCCCCGGCTGTCCCCTAGGTGTCCCTGGGGATTCACTGGCTGTCCCTGGGGGTGCCCAGGCTGTCCCCTAGGTGTCCCTGGGGGTGCCCTCGCTATCCCTAGGCTGCCCTGGCTGTCCCCTAGGTGTCCCTGGGGGTGCCCTGCTTGTCCCCTAGATGTCCTTGGGGGTGCCCTGGCTGTCCCTAGGGTGCCCTGGGTGTGCCCTGGGTGTCCCTGGGTGTGCCCTGGATGTCCCTGGGGGTGCACAGGGTGTCCCTGGGGTTCCCTGGCTGTCCCCTAGGTGTCCCTGGGGGGCCCTGGCTGTCCCCTAGGTGTCCCTGGGGGTGCCCTGGCTGTCTCTGGGGTGCCCTGGGGGCGCCCTGGGTGTCCCTGGGGGTGCAAAGGGTGTCCCTGGGGTGCCCTGGCTGTCCCCTAGGTGTCCCTGGGGGTGCCCCGGCTGTCCCCTAGGTGTCCCTGGGGGTGCCCTGGGTGTCCCTGGGGGTGCCCCTGGCTGTCCCCTAGGTGTCCCAGGGAGTGCCCTGGCTGTCCATAGGGTGCCCAGGCTGTCCCCTGGGTGTCCCTGGGGTGCCCTGGCTGTCCTCTAGGTGTCCCTGGGGGTGCCCTGCCTGTCCTCTACGTGTCCCTGGGGGTGCCCTCGCTGTCCCTGGGGTGCCCTGGCTGTCCCCTAGGTGTCCCAGAGGACCCCCTCTCTGTCCTCTAGGTGTCCCTGGGGGTGCCCTGCCTGTCCCCTAGGTGTCCCTGGGGGTGCCCTGGGTGTCCCTGGGGGTGCACAGCGTGTCCCTGGGGTTCCCTGGCTCTCCCCTAGGTGTCCCTGGGGGTGCCCTGGGTGTCCCTGGGGGTGCACAGGGTGTCCCTGGGGTTCCCTGGCTGTCCCCAAGGTGTCCCTGGGGAGGCCCTGGCTGTCCCCTAGGTGTCCCTGGGGGTGCCCTGGCTGTCTCTGGGGTGCCCTGGTGGTGCCCTGGGTGTCCCTGGGGGTGCACAGGGTGTCCCTGGGGTTCCCTGGCTGTCCCCTAGGTGTCCCTGGGGGGGCCCTGGCTGTCCCCTAGGTGTCCCTGGGGGTGCCCTGGCTGTCCCTGGGGGTGCACAGGGTGTCCCTGGGGTTCCCTGGCTGTCCCGTACGTGTCCCTGGGGATGCCTTGGAGGTCCCCTAGGCGTCCCTGGGGGGGCCCTGGATGTCTCCTAGGTGTCCCTGGGGGTGCCCTGCCTGTCCTCTACGTGTCCCTGGGGGTGCCATCGCTGTCCCTGGGGTGCCCTGGCTGTCCCCTAGGTGTCCCTGTGGACGCCCTGTCTGTCTTCTAGGTGTCCCTGGGGGTGCCCTGCCTGTCCCCTAGGTGTCCTTGGGGGTGCCCTGGGTGTCCCTGGGGGTGCACAGTGTGTCCCTGGGGTTCCTTGGCTGTCCCGTACGTGTCCCTGGGGGTGCCCTGGAGGTCCCCCAGGTGTCCCTGGGGGTGCCCTGGGTGTCCCTGTGTGTGCCCTGGCTGTCCCTACGTGTCCCTGGGGTGCCCTGGGTGTCCCTGGGGTGCCCTGGGGCGCCCTGCCTGTCCCCTAGGTGTCCCTGGGGGTGCCCTCGCTATCCCTAGGCTGCCCTGGCTGTCCCCTAGGTGTCCCTGGGGGTGCCCTGCTTGTCCCCTAGATGTCCTTGGGGGTGCCCTGGCTGTCCCTAGGGTGCCCTGGCTGTGCCCTGGGTGTCCCTGGGGGTGCCCTAGGTGTCCCTGGGGGTGCACAGGGTGTCCCTGGGGTTCCCTGGCTGTCCCCTAGGTGTCCCTGGGGGGCCCTGGCTGTCCCCTAGGTGTCCCTGGGGGTGCCCTGGCTGTCTCTGGGGTGCCCTGGGGGCGCCCTGGGTGTCCTTGGGGGTGCAAAGGGTGTCCCTGGGGTGCCCTGGCTGTCCCCTAGGTGTCCCTGGGGGTGCCCCAGCTGTCCCCTAGGTGTCCCTGGGGGTGCCCTGGGTGTCCCTGGGGGCGCCCCTGGCTGTCCCCTAGGTGTCCCAGGGAGTGCCCTGGCTGTCCATAGGGTGCCCTGGCTGTCCCCTGGGTGTCCCTGGGGTGCCCAGGCTGTCCTCTAGGTGTCCCTGGGGTTCCCTGGCTGTCCCGTACGTGTCCCTGGGGATGCCTTGGAGGTCCCCTAGGCGTCCCTGTGGGTGCCCTGGATGTCTCCTAGGTGTCCCTGGGGGTGCCCTGCCTGTCCTCTACGTGTCCCTGGGGGTGCCATCGCTGTCCCTGGGGTGCCCTGGCTGTCCCCTAGGTGTCCCTGGGGACGCCCTGTCTGTCCTCTAGGTGTCCCTGGGGGTGCCCTGCCTGTCCCCTAGGTGTCCCTGGGGGTGCCCTGGGTGTCCCTGGGGGTGCACAGTGTGTCCCTGGGGTTCCTTGGCTGTCCCGTACGTGTCCCTGGGGGTGCCCTGGAGGTCCCCCAGGTGTCCCTGGGGGTGCCCTGGGTGTCCCTGTGGGTGCCCTGGCTGTCCCTACGTGTCCCTGGGGTGCCCTGGGTGTCCCTGGGGTGCCCTGGGGCGCCCTGCCTGTCCCCTAGGTGTCCCTGGGGGTGCCCTCGCTATCCCTAGGCTGCCCTGGCTGTCCCCTAGGTGTCCCTGGGGGTGCCCTGCTTGTCCCCTAGATGTCCTTGGGGGTGCCCTGGCTGTCCCTAGGGTGCCCTGGGTGTGCCCTGGGTGTCCCTGGGTGTGCCCTGCATGTCCCTGGGGGTGCACAGGGTGTCCCTGGGGTTCCCTGGCTGTCCCCTAGGTGTCCCTGGGGGGCCCTGGCTGTCCCCTAGGTGTCCCTGGGGGTGCCCTGGCTGTCTCTGGGGTGCCCTGGGGGCGCCCTGGGTGTCCCTGGGGGTGCAAAGGGTGTCCCTGGGGTGCCCTGGCTGTCCCCTAGGTGTCCCTGGGGGTGCCCCGGCTGTCCCCTAGGTGTCCCTGGGGGTGCCCTGGGTGTCCCTGGGGGTGCCCCTGGCTGTCCCCTAGGTGTCCCAGGGAGTGCCCTGGCTGTCCATAGGGTGCCCAGGCTGTCCCCTGGGTGTCCCTGGGGTGCCCTGGCTGTCCTCTAGGTGTCCCTGGGGGTGCCCTGCCTGTCCTCTACGTGTCCCTGGGGGTGCCCTCGCTGTCCCTGGGGTGCCCTGGCTGTCCCCTAGGTGTCCCAGACGACCCCCTCTCTGTCCTCTAGGTGTCCCTGGGGGTGCCCTGCCTGTCCCCTAGGTGTCCCTGGGGGTGCCCTGGGTGTCCCTGGGGGTGCACAGCGTGTCCCTGGGGTTCCCTGGCTCTCCCCTAGGTGTCCCTGGGGGTGCCCTGGGTGTCCCTGGGGGTGCACAGGGTGTCCCTGGGGTTCCCTGGCTGTCCCCAAGGTGTCCCTGGGGAGGCCCTGGCTGTCCCCTAGGTGTCCCTGGGGGTGCCCTGGCTGTCTCTGGGGTGCCCTGGGGGTGCCCTGGGTGTCCCTGGGGGTGCACAGGGTGTCCCTGGGGTTCCCTGGCTGTCCCCTAGGTGTCCCTGGGGGGGCCCTGGCTGTCCCCTAGGTGTCCCTGGGGGTGCCCTGGCTGTCCCTGGGGGTGCACAGGGTGTCCCTGGGGTTCCCTGGCTGTCCCGTACGTGTCCCTGGGGATGCCTTGGAGGTCCCCTAGGCGTCCCTGGGGGGGCCCTGGATGCCTCCTAGGTGTCCCTGGGGGTGCCCTGCCTGTCCTCTACGTGTCCCTGGGGGTGCCATCGCTGTCCCTGGGGTGCCCTGGCTGTCCCCTAGGTGTCCCTGGGGACGCCCTGTCTGTCCTCTAGGTGTCCCTGGGGGTGCCCTGCCTGTCCCCTAGGTGTCCCTGGGGGTGCCCTGGGTGTCCCTGGGGGTGCACAGTGTGTCCCTGGGGTTCCTTGGCTGTCCCGTACGTGTCCCTGGGGGTGCCCTGGAGGTCTCCCAGGTGTCCCTGGGGGTGCCCTGGGTGTCCCTGTGGGTGCCCTGGCTGTCGCTACGTGTCCCTGGGGTGCCCTGGGTGTCCCTGGGGTGCCCTGGGGCGCCCTGCCTGTCCCCTAGGTGTCCCTGGGGGTGCCCTCGCTATCCCTAGGCTGCCCTGGCTGTCCCCTAGGTGTCCCTGGGGGTGCCCTGCTTGTCCCCTAGATGTCCTTGTGGGTGCCCTGGCTGTCCCTAGGGTGCCCTGGCTGTGCCCTGGGTGTCCCTGGGGGTGCCCTAGGTGTCCCTGGGGGTGCACAGGGTGTCCCTGGGGTTCCCTGGCTGTCCCCTAGGTGTCCCTGGGGGGCCCTGGCTGTCCCCTAGGTGTCCCTGGGGGTGCCCTGGCTGTCTCTGGGGTGCCCTGGGGGCGCCCTGGGTGTCCCTGGGGGTGCAAAGGGTGTCCCTGGGGTGCCCTGGCTGTCCCCTAGGTGTCCCTGGGGGTGCCCCGGCTGTCCCCTAGGTGTCCCTGGGGGTGCCCTGGGTGTCCCTGGGGGTGCCCCTGGCTGTCCCCTAGGTGTCCCAGGGAGTGCCCTGGCTGTCCATAGGGTGCCCTGGCTGTCCCCTGGGTGTCCCTGGGGTGCCCAGGCTGTCCTCTAGGTGTCCCTGGGGTTCCCTGGCTGTCCCGTACGTGTCCCTGGGGATGCCTTGGAGGTCCCCTAGGCGTCCCTGGGGGTGCCCTGGATGTCTCCTAGGTGTCCCTGGGGGTGCCCTGCCTGTCCTCTACGTGTCCCTGGGGGTGCCATCGCTGTCCCTGGGGTGCCCTGGCTGTCCCCTATGTGTCCCTGCGGACGCCCTGTCTGTCCTCTAGGTGTCCCTGGGGGTGCCCTGCCTGTCCCCTAGGTGTCCCTGGGGGTGCCCTGGGTGTCCCTGGGGGTGCACAGTGTGTCCCTGGGGTTCCTTGGCTGTCCCGTACGTGTCCCTGGGGGTGCCCTGGAGGTCCCCCAGGTGTCCCTGGGGGTGCCCTGGGTGTCCCTGTGGGTGCCCTGGCTGTCCCTACGTGTCCCTGGGGTGCCCTGGGTGTCCCTGGGGTGCCCTGGGGCGCCCTGCCTGTCCCCTAGGTGTCCCTGGGGGTGCCCTCGCTATCCCTAGGCTGCCCTGGCTGTCCCCTAGGTGTCCCTGGGGGTGCCCTGCTTGTCCCCTAGATGTCCTTGTGGGTGCCCTGGCTGTCCCTAGGGTGCCCTGGCTGTGCCCTGGGTGTCCCTGGGGGTGCCCTAGGTGTCCCTGGGGGTGCACAGGGTGTCCCTGGGGTTCCCTGGCTGTCCCCTAGGTGTCCCTGGGGGGCCCTGGCTGTCCCCTAGGTGTCCCTGGGGGTGCCCTGGCTGTCTCTGGGGTGCCCTGGGGGCGCCCTGGGTGTCCCTGGGGGTGCAAAGGGTGTCCCTGGGGTGCCCTGGCTGTCCCCTAGGTGTCCCTGGGGGTGCCCCGGCTGTCCCCTAGGTGTCCCTGGGGGTGCCCTGGGTGTCCCTGGGGGTGCCCCTGGCTGTCCCCTAGGTGTCCCAGGGAGTGCCCTGGCTGTCCATAGGGTGCCCTGGCTGTCCCCTGGGTGTCCCTGGGGTGCCCAGGCTGTCCTCTAGGTGTCCCTGGGGTTCCCTGCCTGTCCCGTACGTGTCCCTGGGGATGCCTTGGAGGGCCCCTAGGCGTCCCTGGGGGTGCCCTGGATGTCTCCTAGGTGTCCCTGGGGGTGCCCTGCCTGTCCTCTACGTGTCCCTGGGGGTGCCATCGCTGTCCCTGGGGTGCCCTGGCTGTCCCCTAGGTGTCCCTGGGGACGCCCTGTCTGTCCTCTAGGTGTCCCTGGGGGTGCCCTGCCTGTCCCCTAGGTGTCCCTGGGGGTGCCCTGGGTGTCCCTGGGGGTGCACAGTGTGTCCCTGGGGTTCCTTGGCTGTCCCGTACGTGTCCCTGGGGGTGCCCTGGAGGTCCCCCAGGTGTCCCTGGGGGTGCCCTGGGTGTCCCTGTGGGTGCCCTGGCTGTCCCTACGTGTCCCTGGGGTGCCCTGGGTGTCCCTGGGGTGCCCTGGGGCGCCCTGCCTGTCCCCTAGGTGTCCCTGGGGGTGCCCTCGCTATCCCTAGGCTGCCCTGGCTGTCCCCTAGGTGTCCCTGGGGGTGCCCTGCTTGTCCCCTAGATGTCCTTGGGGGTGCCCTGGCTGTCCCTAGGGTGCCCTGGGTGTGCCCTGGGTGTCCCTGGGTGTGCCCTGGATGTCCCTGGGGGTGCACAGGGTGTCCCTGGGGTTCCCTGGCTGTCCCCTAGGTGTCCCTGGGGGGCCCTGGCTGTCCCCTAGGTGTCCCTGGGGGTGCCCTGGCTGTCTCTGGGGTGCCCTGGGGGCGCCCTGGGTGTCCCTGGGGGTGCAAAGGGTGTCCCTGGGGTGCCCTGGCTGTCCCCTAGATGTCCTTGGGGGTGCCCTGGCTGTCCCTAGGGTGCCCTGGGTGTGCCCTGGGTGTCCCTGGGTGTGCCCTGGATGTCCCTGGGGGTGCACAGGGTGTCCCTGGGGTTCCCTGGCTGTCCCCTAGGTGTCCCTGGGGGGCCCTGGCTGTCCCCTAGGTGTCCCTGGGGGTGCCCTGGCTGTCTCTGGGGTGCCCTGGGGGCGCCCTGGGTGTCCCTGGGGGTGCAAAGGGTGTCCCTGGGGTGCCCCGGCTGTCCCCTAGGTGTCCCTGGGGGTGCCCTGGGTGTCCCTGGGGGTGCCCCTGGCTGTCCCCTAGGTGTCCCAGGGAGTGCCCTGGCTGTCCATAGGGTGCCCTGGCTGTCCCCTGGGTGTCCCTGGGGTGCCCTGGCTGTCCTCTAGGTGTCCCTGGGGGTGCCCTGCCTGTCCTCTACGTGTCCCTGGGGGTGCCCTCGCTGTCCCTGGGGTGCCCTGGCTGTCCCCTAGGTGTCCCAGAGGACCCCCTCTCTGTCCTCTAGGTGTCCCTGGGGTTCCCTGGCTCTCCCCTAGGTGTCCCTGGGGGTGCCCTGGCTGTCCCTGGGGGTGCACAGGGTGTCCCTGGGGTTCCCTGGCTGTCCCGTACGTGTCCCTGGGGATGCCTTGGAGGTCCCCTAGGCGTCCCTGGGGGGGCCCTGGATGTCTCCTAGGTGTCCCTGGGGGTGCCCTGCCTGTCCTCTACGTGTCCCTGGGGGTGCCATCGCTGTCCCTGGGGTGCCCTGGCTGTCCCCTAGGTGTCCCTGGGGACGCCCTGTCTGTCCTCTAGGTGTCCCTGGGGGTGCCCTGCCTGTCCCCTAGGTGTCCCTGGGGATGCCCTGGGTGTCCCTGGGGGTGCACAGTGTGTCCCTGGGGTTCCTTGGCTGTCCCGTACGTGTCCCTGGGGGTGCCCTGGAGGTCCCCCAGGTGTCCCTGGGGGTGCCCTGGGTGTCCCTGTGGGTGCCCTGGCTGTCCCTACGTGTCCCTGGGGTGCCCTGGGTGTCCCTGGGGTGCCCTGGGGCGCCCTGCCTGTCCCCTAGGTGTCCCTGGGGGTGCCCTCGCTATCCCTAGGCTGCCCTGGCTGTCCCCTAGGTGTCCCTGGGGGTGCCCTGCTTGTCCCCTAGATGTCCTTGGGGGTGCCCTGGCTGTCCCTAGGGTGCCCTGGGTGTGCCCTGGGTGTCCCTGGGTGTGCCCTGGGTGTCCCTGGGGGTGCACAGGGTGTCCCTGGGGTTCCCTGGCTGTCCCCTAGGTGTCCCTGGGGGGCCCTGGCTGTCCCCTAGGTGTCCCTGGGGGTGCCCTGGCTGTCTCTGGGGTGCCCTGGGGGTGCCCTGGGTGTCCCTGGGGGTGCACAGGGTGTCCCTGGGGTGCCCTGGCTGTCCCCTAGGTGTCCCTGGGGGTGCCCCGGCTGTCCCCTAGGTGTCCCTGGGGGTGCCCTGGATGTCCCTGGGGGTGCCCCTGGCTGTCCCCTAGGTGTCCCTGGGAGTGCCCTGGCTGTCCATAGGGTGCCCTGGCTGTCCCCTGGGTGTCCCTGGGGTGCCCTGGCTGTCCCTAGGGTGCCCTGGCTGTGCCCTAGGTGTCCCTGGCGGTGCCCTGGGTGTCCCTGGGGGTTCACAGGGTGTCCCTGGGTGTGCCCTGGGTGTCCCTGGGGGTGCACAGTGTGTCCCTGGGGTTCCCTGGCTGTCCCATACGTGTCCCTGGGGATGCCTTGGAGGTCCCCAAGGTGTCCCTGGGGAGGCCCTGGCTGTCCCCTAGGTGTCCCTGGGGGTGCCCTGGCTGTCTCTGGGGTGCCCTGGGGGTGCCCTGGGTGTCCCTGGGGGAGCACAGGGTGTCCCTGGGGTTCCCTGGCTGTCCCCTAGCTGTCCCTGGGGGGGCCCTGGCTGTCCCCTAGGTGTCCCTGGGGGTGCCCTGGCTGTCCCTGGGGGTGCACAGGGTGTCCCTGGGGTTCCCTGGCTGTCCCCAAGGTGTCCCTGGGGAGGCCCTGGCTGTCCCCTAGGTGTCCCTGGGGGTGCCCTGGCTGTCTCTGGGGCGCCCTGGGGGTGCCCTGGGTGTCCCTGGGGGTGCAAAGGGTGTCCCTGGGGTGCCCTGCCTGTCCCCTAAGTGTCCTAGGGGGTGCCCAGGCTGTCCCTAGGGTGCCCTGGCTGTGCCCTCGCTGTCCCTGGGCGTGGCCTGGCTGTCCCTGGAGTGCTTTGGCTGTCCCCTAGCTGTCCCTGGGGGTGCCCCGGCTGTCCCCTAGGTGTCCCTGGGGATGCCCTGGCTGTCCCTGGGGGTGCCCAGGCTGTCCCCTAGGTGTCCCTGGGTGTGCCCTGGGTGTCCCTGGGGGTGCACAGGGTGTCCCTGGGGTTCCCTGGCTGTCCCATACGTGTCCCTGGGGATGCCTTGGAGGTCCCCTAGGCGTCCCTGGGGGGGCCCTGGATGTCTCCTAGGTGTCCCTGGGGGTGCCCTGCCTGTCCTATACGTGTCCCTGGGGGTGACATCGCTTTCCCTGGGGTGCCCTGGCTGTCCCCTAGGTCTCCCTGGGGGTGCCCTGGGTGTCCCTGGGGGTGCACAGTGTGTCCCTGGGGTTCCTTGGCTGTCCCGTACATGTCCCTGGGGGTGCCCTGGAGGTCCCCCAGGTGTCCCTGGGGGTGCCCTGGGTGTCCCTGGGGTGCCCTGGGGCGCCCTGCCTGTCCCCTAGGTGTCCCTGGGGGTGCCCTCGCTATCCCTAGGCTGCCCTGGCTGTCCCCTAGATGTCCTTGGGGGTGCCCTGGCTGTGCCCTAGGTGTCCCTGGCTGTGCCCTAGGTGTCCCTGGCCGTGCCCTGGGTGTCCCTGGGGGTGCACAGGGTGTCCCTGGGGGTGCCCTGGCTGTCCCTGGGGGTGCACAGGGTGTCCCTGGGGTTCCGTGGCTGTCCCGTACGTGTCCCTGGGGGTGCCCTGGAGGTCCCCTAGGCGTCCCTGGGGGTGCCCTGGGTGTCCCTGGGGTGCCCTGGCTGTCCCCTAGCTGTCCCTGGGGGGGCCCGTGCTGTCTCCTAGGTGTCCCTGGGGGTGCCCTGGCTGTCCCCTACGTGTCCCTGGGGTGCCCTGGGTGTCCTTGGGGTGCCCTGGGGTGCCCTGGCTGTCCCCTAGGTGTCCATGGGGTGGCCCTGGCTGTCCCCTAGGTGTCCCTGGGGGTGCTCTGGCTGTCCCTGGGGGAACCATGGCTGTCCCCTTGGTGTCCCTGGGGGTGCCATGGGTGTCCCTGGGGGTGCCCTGGCTATCCCTAGGGTGCCCTGGCTGTCCCCTCGGTGTCCCTGGGGATGCCCTGCCTGTCCCCTAGGTGTCCTTGGGGGTGCCCTGGCTGTCCCTAGGGTGCCCTGGCTGTGCCCTAGGTGTCGCTGGGTTTGCCCTGGGTGTCCCTGGGGGTGCACAGGGTGTCCCTGGGGTGCCCTGGCTGTCCCCTAGGTGTCCTTGGGGGTGCCCCGGCTGTCCCCTAGGTGTCCCTGGGGGTGCCCTGAGTGTCCCTGGGGGTGCCCTGGCTGTCCCCTATGTGTCCTAGGGGGTACCCTGGCTGTCCCTGGGGTGCCCTGGCTGTCCCCTGGGTGTCCCTGGGGGTGCCCTGCCTGTCCCCTAGGTGTCCCTGTGGGGGTCATGGCTGTCTCTGGGGTTCCCTGACTGTCCCCTAGGTGTCCCTGAGGGGGCCCTGGCTGTCCCCGAGGTGTCCCTGGGGTGTCCCTGGGGTTCCCTGGCTGTCCCCTAGGTGTCCCTGGGGGGGCCCTGGCTTTCCCCTAAGTGTCCCTGGGGGTGCCCTGGCTGTCTCCCGGGTGCCCTGGGGGTGCCCTGGGTGTCCCTGGGGGTGCACAGGGTGTCCCTGGGGTGCCCTGGCTGTCCCCTAGGTGTCCTTGGGGGTGCCCTGCTTGTCCCCTAGGTGTCCTTGGGTGTGCCCTGGCTGTCCCTAGGGTGCCCTGGCTGTGCCCTAGGTGTCCCTGGGGGTGGCCTGGGTGTCCCTGGGGGTGCACCGGGTGTCCCTGGGGTTCCCTGGCTGTCCCCTAGGTGTCCTTGGGAATGCCCTGGGTGTTCCTGGGGGTGCACAGGGTGTCCCTGGGGTTCCCTGGCTGCCCCCAAGGTGTCCCTGGGGGGGCCCTGGCTGTCCCCTAGGTGTCCCTGGGGGTGCCCTGGCTGTCTCTGAGGTGCCCTGGGGGTGCCCTGGGTGTCCCTGGGGGTGCACAGGGTGTCCCTGGGGTTCCCTGGCTGTCCCCAAGGTGTCCCTGGGGAGGCCCTGGCTGTCCCTTAGGTGTCTCTGCGGGTGCCCTGGCTGTCTCTGAGGTGCCCTGGGGGTGCCCTGGGTGTCCCTGGGGGTGCACAGGGTGTCCCTGGGGTGCCCTGGCTGTCCCCTAGGTGTCCCTGGGGGTGCCCTGGCTGTCCCTGGGAGTGCCCCGGCTGTCCCCTAGGTGTTCCTGCGGTGCCCTACCTGTCCTCTAGGTGTCCCTGGGGGTGCCCTGGCTGTCCCCTCGGTGGCCCTGGGGGTGCCCTGGCTGTCCCTAGGGTGCCCTGGCTGTCCCTAGGGTGCCCTGGCTGTCCCTTAGGTGTCCCTGGGTGTGCCCTGGGTGTCTCTGGGGTGCCCTGCCTGTCCCCTAGGTGTCCCTGGGGGTGCCCTGGGTGTCCCTGGGGGTGCACAGGGTGTCCCTGGGGTTCCCTGGCTGTCCCCTAGGTGTCCCTGGGGGGGCCCTGGCTGTCCCCTAGGTGTCCCTGGGGGTGCCCTGGCTGTCCCTGGGGGTGCACAGGGTGTCCCTGGGGTTCCCTGGCTGTCCCGTACGTGTCCCTGGGGATGCCTTGGAGGTCCCCTAGGCGTCCCTGGGGGGGCCCTGGATGTCTCCTAGGTGTCCCTGGGGGTGCCCTGCCTGTCCTCTACGTGTCCCTGGGGGTGCCATCGCTGTCCCTGGGGTGCCCTGGCTGTCCCCTAGGTGTCCCTGGGGACGCCCTGTCTGTCCTCTAGGTGTCCCTGGGGGTGCCCTGCCTGTCCCCTAGGTGTCCCTGGGGGTGCCCTGGGTGTCCCTGGGGGTGCACAGTGTGTCCCTGGGGTTCCTTGGCTGTCCCGTACGTGTCCCTGGGGGTGCCCTGGAGGTCCCCCAGGTGTCCCTGGGGGTGCCCTGGGTGTCCCTGTGGGTGCCCTGGCTGTCGCTACGTGTCCCTGGGGTGCCCTGGGTGTCCCTGGGGTGCCCTGGGGCGCCCTGCCTGTCCCCTAGGTGTCCCTGGGCGTGCCCTCGCTATCCCTAGGCTGCCCTGGCTGTCCCCTAGGTGTCCCTGGGGGTGCCCTGCTTGTCCCCTAGATGTCCTTGGGGGTGCCCTGGCTGTCCCCAGGGTGCCCTGGGTGTGCCCTGGGTGTCCCTGGGTGTGCCCTAGGTGTCCCTGGGGGTGCACAGGGTGTCCCTGGGGTTCCCTGGCTGTCCCCTAGGTGTCCCTGGGGGGCCCTGGCTGTCCCCTAGGTGTCCCTGGGCGTGCCCTGGCTGTCTCTGGGGCGCCCTGGGGGTGCCCTGGGTGTCCCTGGGGGTGCCCCTGGCTGTCCCCTAGGTGTCCCTGGGGGTGCCCCGGCTGTCCCCTAGGTGTCCCTGGGGGTGCCCTGGGTGTCCCTGGGGGTGCCCCTGGCTGTCCCCTAGGTGTCCCTGGGAGTGCCCTGGCTGTCCATAGGGTGTCCTGGCTGTCCCCTGGGTG
Source organism: Chamaea fasciata (assembly GCF_029207755.1). Classification (NCBI taxonomy): domain Eukaryota; kingdom Metazoa; phylum Chordata; class Aves; order Passeriformes; family Sylviidae; genus Chamaea; species Chamaea fasciata. Next base: position 14,938 of record NW_027094447.1, read on the forward strand.
TCCCTGGGGTGCCCTGGCTGTCCTCTAGGTGTCCCTGGGGGTGCCCTTCCTGTCCCCTAAGTGTCCTGGGGGGTGCCCTGGCTGTCCCTAGGGTGCCCTGGCTGTGCCCTCGCTGTCCCTGGGGGTGGCCTGGCTGTCCCTGGAGTGCTTTGGCTGTCCCCTAGCTGTTCCTGGGGGTGCCCCGGCTGTCCCCTAGGTGTCCCTGGGGATGCCCTGGCTGTCCCTGGGGGTGCCCAGGCTGTCCCCTAGATGTCCCTGGGTGTGCCCTGGGTGTCCCTGGGGGTGCACAGGGTGTCCCTGGGGTTCCCTGGCTGTCCCGTAGGTGTCCCTGGGGATGCCTTGGAGGTCCCCTAGGCGTCCCTGGGGGGGCCCTGGATGTCTCTTAGGTGTCCCTGGGGGTGTCCTGGCTGTCCCCTAGGTGTCTCTGGGGGGGGCCTGCCTGTCCTCTACGTGTCCCTGGGGGTGCCATCGCTGTCCCTGGGGTGCCCTGGCTGTCCCCTAGGTGTCCCTGGGGACGCCCTGCCTGTCCTCTACGTGTCCCTGGGGGTGCCCTCGCTGTCCCTGGGGTGCCCTGGCTGTCCCCTAGGTGTCCCTGGGGTGCCCTGGCTGTCCTCTAGGTGTCCCTGGGGGTGCCCTGCCTGTCCTCTACGTGTCCCTGGGGGTGCCCTCGCTGTCCCTGGGGTTCCCTGGCTGTCCCCTAGGTGTCCCAGAGGACCCCCTGTCTGTCCTCTAGGTGTCCCTGGGGGTGCCCTGCCTGTCCCCTAGGTGTCCCTGGGGGTGCCCTGGGTGTCCCTGGGGGTGCACAGCGTGTCCCTGGGGTTCCCTTGCTCTCCCCTAGGTGTCCCTGGGGGTGCCCTGGGTGTCCCTGGGGGTGCACAGGGTTTCCCTGGGGTTCCCTGGCTGTCGCCTAGGTGTCCCTGGGGGGGCCCTGGCTGTCCCCTAGGTGTCCCTGGGGGTGCACAGGGTGTCCCTGGGGTTCCCTGGCTGTCCCGTACGTGTCCCTGGGGATGCCTTGGAGGTCCCCTAGGCGTCCCTGGGGGGGCCCTGGATGTCTCCTAGGTGTCCCTGGGGGTGCCCTGCCTGTCCTCTACGTGTCCCTGGGGGTGCCATCGCTGTCCCTGGGGTGCCCTGGCTGTCCCCTAGGTGTCCCTGGGGACGCCCTGTCTGTCCTCTAGGTGTCCCTGGGGGTGCCCTGCCTGTCCCCTAGGTGTCCCTGGGGGTGCCCTGGGTGTCCCTGGGGGTGCACAGTGTGTCCCTGGGGTTCCTTGGCTGTCCCGTACGTGTCCCTGGGGGTGCCCTGGAGGTCCCCCAGGTGTCCCTGGGGGTGCCCTGGGTGTCCCTGTGGGTGCCCTGGCTGTCCCTACGTGTCCCTGGGGTGCCCTGGGTGTCCCTGGGGTGCCCTGGGGCGCCCTGCCTGTCCCCTAGGTGTCCCTGGGGGTGCCCTCGCTATCCCTAGGCTGCCCTGGCTGTCCCCTAGGTGTCCCTGGGGGTGCCCTGCTTGTCCCCTAGATGTCCTTGGGGGTGCCCTGGCTGTCCCTAGGGTGCCCTGGCTGTGCCCTGGGTGTCCCTGGGTGTGCCCTGGGTGTCCCTGGGGGTGCACAGGGTGTCCCTGGGGTTCCCTGGCTGTCCCCTAGGTGTCCCTGGGGGGCCCTGGCTGTCCCCTAGGTGTCCCTGGGGGTGCCTTGGCTGTCTCTGGGGTGCCCTGGGGGTGCCCTGGGTGTCCCTGGGGGTGCACAGGGTGTCCCTGGGGTGCCCTGGCTGTCCCCTAGGTGTCCCTGGGGGTGCCCCGGCTGTCCCCTAGGTGTCCCTGGGAGTGCCCTGGCTGTCCATAGGGTGCCCTGGCTGTCCCCTGGGTGTCCCTGGGGTGCCCTGGCTGTCCTCTAGGTGTCCCTGGGGGTGCCCTGCCTGTCCTCTACGTGTCCCTGGGGGTGCCCTCGCCTTTCCTGGGGTGCCCTGGCTGTCCCCTAGGTGTCCCAGAGGACCCCCTGTCTGTCCTCTAGGTGTCCCTGGGGGTGCCCTGCCTGTCCCCTAGGTGTCCCTGGGGGTGCCCTGGGTGTCCCTGGGGGTGCACAGCGTGTCCCTGGGGTTCTTTGGCTCTCCCCTAGGTGTCCCTGGGGATGCCCTGGCTTTCCCCTAGGTGTCCCTGGGGGTGCCCTGCCTGTCCTCTACGTGTCCCTGGGGGTGCCATCGCTGTCCCTGGGGTGCCCTGGCTGTCCCCTAGGTGTCCCTGGGGACGCCCTGTCTGTCCTCTAGGTGTCCCTGGGGGTGCCCTGCCTGTCCCCTAGGTGTCCCTGGGGGTGCCCTGGGTGTCCCTGGGGGTGCACAGTGTGTCCCTCGGGTTCCTTGGCTGTCCCGTACGTGTCCCTGGGGGTGCCCTGGAGGTCCCCCAGGTGTCCCTGGGGGTGCCCTGGGTGTCCCTGTGGGTGCCCTGGCTGTCGCTACGTGTCCCTGCGGTGCCCTGGGTGTCCCTTGGGTGCCCTGGGGCGCCGTGCCTGTCCCCTAGGTGTCCCTGGGCGTGCCCTCGCTATCCCTAGGCTGCCCTGGCTGTCCCCTAGGTGTCCCTGGGAGTGCCCTGCTTGTCCCCTAGATGTCCTTGGGGGTGCCCTGGCTGTCCCCAGGGTGCCCTGGGTGTGCCCTGGGTGTCCCTGGGTGTGCCCTAGGCGTCCCTGGGGGTGCACAGGGTGTCCCTGGGGTTCCCTGGCTGTCCCCTAGGTGTCCCTGGGGGGCCCTGGCTGTCCTTTAGGTGTCCCTGGGGGTGCCCTGGCTGTCTCTGGGGCGCCCTGGGGGTGCCCTGGGCGTCCCTGGGGGTGCACAGGGTGTCCCTGGGGTGCCCTGTCTGTCCCCTAGGTGTCACTGGGGGTGCCCCGGCTGTCCCCTAGGTGTCCCTGGGGGTGCCCTGGGTGTCCCTGGGGGTGCCCCTGGCTGTCCCCTAGGTGTCCCTGGGAGTGCCCTGGCTGTCCATAGGGTGCCCTGGCTGTCCCCTGGGTGTCCCTGGGGTGCCCTGGCTGTCCTCTAGGTGTCCCTGGGGGTGCCCTGCCTGTCCCCTAAGTGTCCTGGGGGGTGCCCTGGCTGTCCCTAGGGTGCCCTGGCTGTGCCCTCGCTGTCCCTGGGGGTGGCCTGGCTGTCCCTGGAGTGCTTTGTCTGTCCCCTAGCTGTTCCTGGGGGTGCCCCGGCTGTCCCCTAGGTGTCCCTGGGGATGCCCTGGCTGTCCCTGGGGGTGCCCAGGCTGTCCCCTAGATGTCCCTGGGTGTGCCCTGGGTGTCCCTGGGGGTGCACAGGGTGTCCCTGGGGTTCCCTGGCTGTCCCGTACGTGTCCCTGGGGATGCCTTGGAGGTCCCCTAGGCGTCCCTGGGGGGGCCCTGGATGTCTCTTAGGTGTCCCTGGGGGTGTCCTGGCTGTCCCCTAGGTGTCCCTGGGGACGCCCTGTCTGTCCTCTAGGTGTCCCTGGGGGTGCCCTGCCTGTCCCCTAGGTGTCCCTGGGGGTGCCCTGGGTGTCCCTGGGGGTGCACAGTGTGTCCCTGGGGTTCCTTGGCTGTCCCGTACGTGTCCCTGGGGGTGCCCTGGAGGTCCCCCAGGTGTCCCTGGGGGTGCCCTGGGTGTCCCTGTGGGTGCCCTGGCTGTCCCTACGTGTCCCTGGGGTGCCCTGGGTGTCCCTGGGGTGCCCGGGGGCGCCCTGCCTGTCCCCTAGGTGTCCCTGGGCGTGCCCTCGCTATCCCTCGGCTGCCCTGGCTGTCCTCTAGGTGTCCCTGGGGGTGCCCTGCTTGTCCCCTATATGTCCTTGGGGGTGCCCTGGCTGTCCCTAGGGTGCCCTGGCTGTGCCCTAGGTGTCCCTGGGTGTGCCCTGGGTGTCCCTGGGGGTGCACAGGGTGTCCCTGGGGTTCCCTGGCTGTCCCCTAGGTGTCCTTGGTGGTGCCCTGGGTGTTCCTGGGGGTGCACAGGGTGTCCCTGGGGTTCCCTGGCTGTCCCCTATGTGTCCCTGGGGTTCCCTGGCTGTCCCCTAGGTGTCCCTGGGGGTGCCCTGACTGTCTCTGGGGTGCCCTGGGGGAGCCCTGGGTGTCCCTGGGGGTGCACAGGGTGTCCCTGGGGTGCCCTGGCTGTCCCCTAGGTGTCCCTGGGGGTGCCCCGGCTGTCCCCTAGGTGTCCCTGGGGGTGCCCTGGGTGTCCCTGGGGGTGCCCTGCCTGTCCCCTAAGTGTCCTAGGGGGTGCCCTGGCTGTCCCTAGGGTGCCCTGGCTGTGCCCTCGCTGTCCCTGGGGGTGGCCTGGCTGTCCCTGGAGTGCTTTGGCTGTCCCCTAGCTGTCCCTGGGGGTGCCCCGGCTGTCCTCTAGGTGTCCCTGGGGATGCCCTGGCTGTCCCTGGGGGTGCCCAGGCTGTCCCCTAGATGTCCCTGGGTGTGCCCTGGGTGTCCCTGGGGGTGCACAGGGTGTCCCTGGGGTTCCCTGGCTGTCCCGTACGTGTCCCTGGGGATGCCTTGGAGGTCCCCTAGGCGTCCCTTGGGGGCCCCTGGATGTCTCCTAGGTGTCCCTGGGGGTGCCCTGCCTGTCCTCTACGTGTCCCTGGGGGTGCCATCGCTGTCCCTGGGGTGCCCTGGCTGTCCCCTAGGTGTCCCTGGGTACGCCCTGTCTGTCCTCTAGGTGTCCCTGGGGGTGCCCTGCTTGTCCCCTAGGTGTCCCTGGGGGTGCCCTGGGTGTCCCTGTGGGTGCCCTGGCTGTCCCTACGTGTCCCTGGGGTGCCCTGGGTGTCCCTGGGGTGCCCTGGGGCGCCCTGCCTGTCCCCTAGGTGTCCCTGGGGGTGCCCTCGCTATCCCTAGGCTGCCCTGGCTGTCCCCTAGGTGTCCCTGGGGGTGCCCTGCTTGTCCCCTATATGTCCTTGGGGGTGCCCTGGCTGTCCCTAGGGTGCCCTGGCTGTGCACTTGGTGTCCCTAGGGGTGCCCTGGCTGTCCCTAGGGTGCCCTGGCTGTCCCCTAGGTGTCCCTGGGGGTGCCCTGGCTGTCCCTGGAGTGCCCTGGCTGTCCCCTAGGTGTTCCTGGGGGTGCCCTGGCTGTCCCTAGGGTGCCCTGGCTGTCCCCTAGGTGTCCCTGGGTGTGCCCTGGGTGTCCCTGGGGTGCCCTGGCTTTCCCCTACGTGTCCCTGGGGGTGCCCTGCCTGTCCCCTAGGTGACCAAGGGGGTGGCCTGGCTATCCCGAGGGTGCCCTGGCCGTCCCCTAGGTGTCCTTGAAGGGTGCCCTAGATGTCCCTGGGGTGCCCTGGCTGTCCCCTCGGTGTCCCTGGGGATGCCCAGGGTGTCCCTGGGGTGCCCTGGCTGTCCCCTACGTGTCCCTGGGGGTGCCCAGGGTGTCCCTGGGGGTGCCCTTGCTGTCCCGTAGGTGTCCCTGGGGGTGCCCTGGGTGTCCTTGGGGTGCTCTGGCTGTCCCCTAGGGGTCTCTGGGGCTGCCCTGGCTGTCCCGTCAGTGTCCCTGGGGGTGCCCTGCCTGTCCCCTAGGTGTCCCTGGAGGTGCCCTGCCTGTCCCCTAGGTGTCGTTGGGGGTGCCCTGGGTGTCCCTGGGGGTGCCCTGCCTGTCCCCTAGGTGTCCCTGGGGGTGCCCTGGGTGTCCCTGGGGTGCCCTGTCTGTCCCCTTGGTGTCCCTGGTGGTGCCCTGTGGGTCCCTGGGGTGCCCTGAGGGTGCTCTGGTGTCCCTGGGGGTGCCCTGGCTGTCCCCTAGGTGTCCCTGGGGGTGCCCTGGCTGTCCCTGGAGTGCCCTGGCTGTCCCCTAGGTGTCGCTGGGGGGGCCCTGGCTGTCCCCTAGGTGTCCCTGGGGTGGCCTTCCTGTCCTCTCGGTGTCCCTGGGGGTTCCTTGGCTGTCCCTCGGGTTCCCTGGCTGTCCCCTAGGTGTCCCTGGTGGTGCCCAGGGTGTCCCTGGGGTTCCCTGGGTGTCCTGTACGTGTCCCTGGGGGTTCCCTGGGTGTCCCTGGAGTGCCCTGGCTGTCCCCTAAATGTCCCTGGGGGTGCCCTGGCTGTCCCCTAGGTGTCCCTGGGGGTGCCCTGGCTGTCCCCTAGGTGTCCCTGGAGGTGCCCTAGGTTTCCCTGGGGGTGCCCTGGGTGTCCCTGGGGTGCCCTGGCTGTCCCCAAGTTGTCCCTGTGGGTGCCCAGAGTGTCCCTGCGAGTGCCCTGGCTGTCCCCTAGGGGTCTCTGGGGGTGCTCTGGCTGTCCCCTTGGTGTCCCTGGGGGTGCCCTGGCTGTCCCCTAGCTGTCCCTGGGGGTGCCCTGGCTGTCCCCTAGGTGTCCCTGGGGGTGACCTGCCTGTCCCCTAGGTGTCCCTGGGGGTGCCCTGGCTGTCCCCAGGGTGCCCTGGCTGTGCCCTCCGTGTCTCTGGGGGTGCCCTGGCTGTCCCAAGGGTACCCTGGCTGTCCCCTAGGTGTCCTTGGGGGTGCCCTGGCTGTCCCTAGGGTGCCCTGGCTGTGCCCTCAGTGTCTCTGGGGGTGCCCTGCCTGTCCCCTCGGTGTCCCTGGGGGTGCCCTGGCTTTCCCTAGGGTGCCCTGGCTGTCCCCTAGGTTTCCCTGGGGGTGCCCTGGCTGTCCCCTAGGTTTCCCTGGGGGTGCCCTGGCTGTGCCCTCGGTGTCCCTGAGGGTGCCCTGGCTGTCCCTAGGGTGCCCTGGCTGTGCCCTAGGTGTTTCTGGGGTGCCCTGGCTGTCCCGTCAGTGTCCCTGGGGGTGCCCTGGCTGTCCCCAGGGTGCCCTGGCTGTCCCCTAGGGGTCTCTTGGGGTGCCCTGCCTGTCCCCTAGGTGTCCCTGGGGGTGCCCTGGGTGTCCCTGGGGGTGCCCTGGCTGTCCCCTAGGTGTCCCTGGGGGTTCCCAGGGTGTCCCTGGGGCGCCCTGGCTGTCCCCTACGTGTCCCTGGGGTTGCCCAGGGTGTCCCTGGGGGTGCCCATGCTGTCCCGTAGGTGTCCCTGGGGGTGCCCTGGGTGTCCTTGGGGTGCCCTGGCTGTCCCCTAGGTGTCCCTGCGGGTGCCCTCGCTGTCCCCTGGCTGTCCCTGGGGTACCCTGGCTGTCCCGTAGGTGTCCCTGGGGTTCCCTGGAGGTCCCCTAGGTGTTCCTGGGAGTGCCCTTGCTGTCCCTGGGGTGCCCTACCTGTCCCCTAGGTGTCCCTGGGGGTCCCCTTGGTGTCCCTGGGGGTGCCCAGGGTGTCCATTAGGTGTCCCTGGGGGTGCCCTTGCTGTCCCCTAGGTGTCCCTGTGGGTGCCCTGGCTGTCCCCTTGGTGTCCCTGGGGGTGCCCTTGCTGTGCCCTTGGTGTCCCTGGAGGTGCCCTGGCTATCCCTAGGGTGCCCTAGCTGTCCCCTAGGTATTCCTGGGGGTGCCCTAGGTGTCCCTCGGGGTGCCCTGTCTGTCCCCTAGGTGTCCCTGTGGGTGCCCTGCCTGTCCCCTAGGTGTCCTTGGGGGTGCCCTGGCTGTCCCTAGGGTGCCCTTGCTGTCCCCTAGGTGTCCCTGGTTGTGCCCTGGGCGTCCCTGGGGATGCCCTGGCTGTTCCCTAGGTGTCCCTGGGGGTGCCCTGGGTGTCCCTGGGGGGGCCCTACCTGTCCCCTAGGTGTCCCTGGGGTGCCCTGGCTGTCCTGTCAGTGTCCCTGAGGGTGCCCTGGCTGTCCCTAGGGTGCCGTGGCTATACCCTTGGTATCCCTGCGGGTGCCCTGGCTGTTCCCTAGGTGTCCCTGGGGGTGCCCTGGTGGCCCTCGGGGTGCCCTGGCTGTCCCCTAGGTGTCCCTGGGGGTGCCCTGGCTGTCCCCTAGGTGTCCCTGGGGGTGCCCTGCCTGTCCCCTAGGTGTCCCTAGGGGTGCCCTGGCTGTCCCTAGGGTTCCCTGGCTGTGCCCTCGATGTCTCTGGGAGTGCCCTGTCTGTCCCTAGGGTGCCCTGGCTGTGCCCTCAGTGTCTCTGGGGGTGCCGTAGGTGTCCCTGGGGGTGACCTCGGTGTCCCTGGGGCTGCCCTGGCTGTCCCCTAGGTGTCCCTGGGGGAGCCCTGGGTGTGCCTGGGGTACCCTGGCTGTCCCCTAGGTGTCCCTGGGGGTGCCCTCCCTGTCCCTCGGGGTGCCCTGGCTGTCCCCTAGGTGTCCCTGGGGGTGCCCTGGGTGTCCGTGGGGTGCCCTGAGGTGCCCTGGCTGTCTCCTTGGTTTCCCTGGTGGGGCCCTGGCTGTCCCCTAGGTGTCCCTGGGGGTGCATTAGGTGTCCCTGGGGGGGCCCTGGGTGTCCCTGGGAGTGGACAGTGTGTCCCTGGGGGGGCCCTGGCTGACCCTAGGGTGCACTGGCTGTGCCCTTGGTGTCCCTGGGGGTGCCCTGGCTGTCCCTATGGTGCCCTGGCTGTCCCCTAGGTGTCCCTGGGGGTGCCCTAGCGTCCCTCGGGGTGCCCTGGCTGTGCCCTAGGTGTCCCTGGGGTGCCCTGACTGTCCCTGGGGGTGCCATGGCTGTCCCCTCGTTGTCCCTGGGGGTACCCTGCGTGTCCCCTAGGTGTCCTTGGGGGTGCCCTAACTGTCCCTAGGGTGCCCTAGATGTGCCCTCAGTGTCCCTGGGGGTGCCCTGGGTGTCCCTGGGGGTGCCCAGGCTGTCCCCTAGGTGTCCCTGGGGGTACCCTGGCTGTCCCTAGGGTGCCCTTTCTGTGCCCTCGGTGTCCCTGGGGGTGCCCTGGCTGTCCTCTAGGTGTCCCAGGGGGTGCCCTGGCTTTCCCCTCGCTGTCCCTGGGGGTGCCCTGCCTGTCCCATAGGTGTCCCTGCGGGTGCCCGGCGTGTCCCTGGGGTGCCCTGGCTGTCCCCTAGGTGTCCCTGGGGTGCCCAAGGTGTCCCTGGGGGTGCCCTGGCTGTCCCTAGGGTGCCATGGAGGTCCCCTACGTGGCCCTGGGCGTGCCCTGCCTGTCCCCTAGGTGTCCCTGGGGGTGCCCTGCCTGTCCCCTTGGTGTCCCTGGGGGTGCCCTGGCTGTCCCCTTGGTTTCCCTGGGTTCCCTTGCTGTCCCCTAGGAATCCCTGGGGGTGCCCTGGCTGTCCCCTTGGTGTCCCTGGGGTGCCCTGGCTGTCCCCTTGGTGTCCCTGGGGGTGCCCTGGCTGTCCCCTTGGTGTCCCTGGGGTGCCCTGGCAGTCCCTGGAGTGCCCTGGCTGTCCCCTAGGTGTCCCTGGGGGTGCCCTGGCTGTCCCCTAGGTGTCCCTGGGGGTGCCCTGCCTGTCCCCTAGGTTTCCCTGGGGGTGCTCTGGCTGTCCCTAGGGTGCCCTTGCTGTGCCCTCGGTGTCCCTGGGGGTGCCCTGGGTGTCCCTTTGGGTGCCCTGGGTGTCCCTGGGGGTCCCCTCGCTGTCCCTGGGGTGCCCTGGCTGTCCCCAAGGTGTCTCTGGGGGTGCCCTGGCTGTCCCCTAGGTGTCCCTGGGGGTGCCCTGGCTGTCCCCTAGGTGTCCCTGGGGGTGCCCTGCTTGTCCCCTAGGTTTCCCTGGGGGTGCTCTGGCTGTCCCTAGGGTGCCCTTGCTGTGCCCTCGGTGTCCCTGGGGGTGCCCTGGGTGTCCCTTTGGGTGCCCTGGGTGTCCCTGGGGGTCCCCTCGCTGTCCCTGGGGTGCCCTGGCTGTCCCCAAGGTGTCTCTGGGAGTGCCCTGCCTGTCCTCTCGGTGTCCCTGGGGGTGCCCTGGCTGTGCCCTCGGTGTCCCTGGGGGTGCCCTGGCTGTCCCTAGGGTGCCCTGGCTGTCCCCTAGGTGTCCCTGGGTGTGCCCTGGCTGTCCCTGGGCGTGCACAGGGTGTCCCTGGGGTTCCCTGGCTGTCCCCTAGGTGTCGCGGGGGGGGCCCTGGCTGTCCCCTAGGTGTCCCTGGGGGTGCCCTGGGTGTCCCTGGGGGGGCCCTGGCTGTCCCCTAGGTGTCCCTGGGTTGCCCTGGCTGTCCCCTATGTGTCCCTGCCTCGCTCGTATCCTCGACTCCGCCTCCGGCGCCATGGTGACTCCCCTCCCAGTCTGGACCAGTGTGGCGTCACCCCCTCCCCTGGGGCCATCCGACCCATCCCAGTATAGACCAGTAAGGCACCGAGTGGCCACCATGGACCCCCACACGCCTGCCAGTTCATCCCAGTTCATCCCAGTTCACTCTTCGTCCATCCCAGGTTTCTCTGGTCACCCTCCCAGTGCTCTCAGTCCATCCCAGTCCCGCAGGTGTTGGTGCTTGGGGCTTGATGAGCTGGTGCCTGTCCGCAACGTGGAGCGGCTCAAACGGGACCTCAGGGTGAGGGGGGCGCGGATTTGGGGGGATCCTGGGGGTCCTGAGTTGTCGTGGAGGGGGTTTTTGGGTTGTGGGGGGTCTGGGGGGAGTCCTGGGGGCTGCTTTGGGTGCTTTGGGGGGTATTCGAGAGGTTTGGGCGGCCCATTTGAGGCATCAAAGAACCTGAGGAGGGTTTTGATAGCTCCTGGAGGTGGAGGCGGCCGTGGGGGTGAGCTGGCTGTCCCAGGGGGTTCCTGGCTGTCCCTCGATGTCCCTGGGGTGCCCTGGCTGTCACTTTGGTGTCCCTCGGGGTGCCCTGGCTGTCCCTAGGGTGCCCTGGCTGTCCCCTAGGTGTCCCTGGGGTGCCCTGACTGTCTCCTCCGTGTCTCTGGGGGTGCCCTGGGTGTCCCTGGGGTGCCCTGGCTGACCCCAAGGTGTCCCTTGGTTTGCCCAGAGTGTCCCTGGGAGGTCCCTGGCTGTCCCCTAGGGGTCTCTGGGGGTGCCCTGGCTGTCCCGTCAGTGTCCCTGGGGGTGCCCTGCCTGTCCCCTAGGTGTCCCTGGGGGTGCCCTGCCTGTCCCTTAGATGTCCCTGGGGGTGCCCTGGCTGTCCCTAGGGTGCCCTGGCTGTGCCCTCGGTGTCTCTGGGGGTGCCCTGGCTGTCTTTAGGGTGCCATGCCTGTCCCTAAGGTGCCCTGGCTGTCCCCTCGGTGTCCCTGGGGGTGCCCTGGGTGTCCCTGGGGTGCCCTGGCTGTCCCCTAGGTGTCCCTGGGGGGGCTCTGGCTGTCCCCTAGGTGTCCTTGGGGGTGCCCTGGCTGTCCCTAGGGTGCCCTGGCTGTGCCCTAGGTGTCCCTGGGGGTGCCCCGGCTGTCCCTATGGTGTCCCTGGGGGTGCCCTGAGTGTCCCTGGGGGTGCCCTGGCTGTCCCCTAAGTGTCCTAGGGGGTACCCTGGCTGTCCCTAGGGTGCCCTGGCTGTCCCTTAGGTGTCCCTGGGTGTGCCCTGGGTGTCTCTGGGGAGCCCTGGCTGTCCCCTAGGTGTCCCTGGGGGGGCCCTGGCTGTCCCTGGGGGAGCCATGGCTGTCCCTGGGGGTGCCCTGCCTGTCCCCTAGGTGTCCCTGGGGGGGTCCTGGCCGTCTCTGGGGTTCCTTGGCTGTCCCCTAGCTGTCCGTGTGGGTGCCCTGGCTGTCCCCTACGTGTCCCTGGGGGTGCCCTGGGTGTCCCCATGGTGTCCCTGGGGGTGCCCTGGCTGTCCCTAGGGTGCCCTGGCTGTCCCCTAGGTGTCCCTGGGGGTGCCCTGCCTGTCCTCTAGGTGTCCCTGGGGGTGCCCTGGCTGTGCTCTCCGTGTCTCTGGGGGTGCCCTGGCTGTCCCTAGGGTGCCCTGGCTGTCCCTTAGGTGTCCCTGGGTGTGCCCTGGGTGTCTCTGGGGTGCCCTGGCTGTCCCCTAGGTGTCCCTGGGGGTGCCCTGGGTGTCCCTGGGGGTGCACAGGGTGTCCCTGGGGTTCCCTGGCTGTCCCCTAGGTGTCCCTGGGGGGGCCCTGGCTATCCCCTAGGTGTCCCTGGGGATGCCCTGGCTGTCCCCTACGTGTCCCTGGGGGTGCCCTGGGTGTCCCTGGGGTGCCCTGACTGTCCCCTAGGTGTCCCTGAGGGGGCCCTGGCTGTCTCCTAGGTGTCCCTGGGGGTTCACTGCCTGTCCCCTAAGTGTCCTAGGGGATGCCCTGGCTGTGCCCTCGGTGTCTCTGGGGGTGCCCTGGCTGTCCCTAGGGTGCCCTGGCTGACCCTTAGGTGTCCCTGGGTGTGCCCTGGGTGTCTCTGGGGTGCCCTGGCTGTCCCCTAGCTGTCCCTGGGGGGGCCCTGGCTGTCCCCTAGGTGTCCCTGGAGGTGCTCTGGCTGTCCCTGGGGGAGCTATGGCTGTCCCCTAGGTGTCCCTGGGGGGGCCCTGGCTGTCCCCTAGGTGTCCCTGGGGGTGCCCTGGTTGTCCCTGGGGTGCCCTGACTGTCCCCTAGGTGTCCCTGAGGGTGCCCTGGCTGTCCCTGGAGTGCCCTGGCTGTCCCCTAGGTGTCCCTGGGGGTGCCCAGGCTGTCCCATAGGTGTCCCTGGGGGTGCCCTGGGTGTCCCTGGGGTGCCCTGACTGTCCCCTAGGTGTCCCTGGGGGGGCCCTGGCTGTCTCCTAGGTCTCCCTGGAAGTGCCCTGGCTTTCCCTGTGGGTGCCCTGGCTGTCCTCTAGGTGTCCCTGGGGTTGCCCTGCCCCTCCTCTAGGTGTCTCTCGGGGTGCCCTGGCTGTGCCCTCCGTGTCTCTGGGGGCGCCCTGACTGTCCCTAGGGTGCCCTGGCTGTCCCTTAGGTGTCCCTGGGTGTGCCCTGGGTGTCTCTGGGGTGCCCTGGCTGTCCCCTAGGTGTCCCTGGGGGCGCCCTGGCTGTCCCTGGGGGTGCACAGGTTGTCCCTTGGGTTCCCTGGCTGTCCCTTACGTGTCCCTGGGGGTGCCCTGGAGGTCCCCTTGGTGTCCCTGGGGGTGCCCTGGGTGTTCCTGGGGTCCCCTGGCTGTCCCCTAGGTGTCCCTGGGGGGACCCTGGCTGTCTCCTAGGTGTCCCTGGGGGTGCCCTGGGCGTCCCTGGGGTGCCCTGGGGTGCCCTGGCTGTCCCCTAGGTGTCCCTGGGGTGCCCTGGGTGTCCCTGGGGTGCCCTGGACTGCCTTGGCTGTCCCCTAGTGTCCCTGGAGGTGCCCTGCCCTTCCCCGACGTGTCCCTGGGGGTGCCCTCGCTGTCCCTGGGGTGCCCTCGCCGTCCCCTAGGTGTCCCTGGGGGTGCCCTAGCGTCCCTCGGGGTGCCCTGGCTGTGCCCTTGGTGTCCCTGGGGGTGCCCTGGCTGTCCCTAGGGTGCCCTGGCAGTCCCCTAGGTGTCCCTGGGGGTGCCCTAGCGTCCCTCGGGGTGCCCTGGCTGTCCCCTAGGTGTCCCTGGGGTGCCCTAGCTGTCCCCTAGGTGTCCCTCGGGGTGCCCTGGCTGTCCCCTAGGTGTCCCTGGGGGTTCCCTGCCTCTCCCCTAGGTGTCCCTGGGGGTGCCCTTGCTGTCCCTAGGGTGCCCTGGCAATGCCCTCGATGTCTCTGGGGGTTCCCTGGCTGTCCCTAGGGTGCCCTGGCTGTGCCTTAGGTGTCCCTGGGGTGCCCTGGCTGTCCCTGGGGGTGCCATGGCTGTCCCCTCGTTGTCCCGGGGGGTACCCTGCGTGTTCCCTAGGTGTCCTTGGGGGTGCCCTGGCTGTCCCTAGGGTGCCCTTTCTGTGACCTCGGTGTCCCTGGGGGTGCCCTGGCTGTCCCTTAGGTGTCCCTGGGTGTGCCCTGGGTGTGCCTGGGGTGCCCTGGCTGTCCCCTAGGTGTCACTGGGGGTGCCCTGGTGGTCCCTGGGGGAGTCCTGGCTGTCCCCTAGGTATCTCTGGGGGTGCCCTGGCTGTCCCTGGAGTGCCCTGGCTGTCCCCCAGGTGTCCCTGCGGGGGGCCCTGACTGTCCCCTAGGTGTCCCTGGGGGTGCCCTGGCTGTGCCTAGGGTGCCCTGGGGGTGCCCTAGATGTCCCTGGGGGTGTCCTGGCTGTCCCTGGAGTGCCCTGGCTGTCCCCTCGGTGTCCCTGGGGGTGCCCTGACTGTCCCTGGGGTGCCCAGGGGGTGCCCTAGCTGTCCCCAAGGTGTCCCTGGGGTTGCCTTCGCTGTCCCCTAGGTGTCCCTGGGGTGCCCTGGCTGTCCCCTCGGTGTCCCTGGGGGTGCCCAGGGTGTCCCTGGGAGTGCCCTGGCTGTCCCCTAGGTGTCCCTGGGGTGCCCTAGCTGTCCCTGGGGTGCCGTGGCTGTCCTGTACGTGTCCCTGGGGGTGCCCTGGGTGTCCGTGGGGTGCCCTGGGGGTGCCCTGCCTGTCCCCTAGGTGTCCCTGGGGGGGCCCTGTGTGTCCCTGGGGGTGCCGAGGGTGTCCCTGGGGTTCCCTGGCTGTCCCCTAGGTGTCGCGGGGGTGGCCCTGGCTGTCCCCTAGGTGTCCCTGGGGGGGCCCTGGCTGTCCCCTAGGTGTCCCTGGGCGTGCCCATGGTGTTCCTGGGGTTCCCTGGCTGTCCACTAGGTGTCCCTGGGGGGGCACTGGGTGTCCCTGGGGTGACCTGGCTGTCCCTGGGGTGCCCGGGAAATCACCTACGTGTCCCTGGGCTACCCTGGGTGTCCCTGGGCTGCCCTGTGGTGCCCTGGCTGTCCCGTAGGTGTCCCTGGGCTGCCCTGGCTGTCCTTGGGGTGCCCTGGCTGTGCCCTTGGTGTCCCTGAGGGTGCCCTGGCTGTCCCCTAGGTGTCCCTGGGGGTGCCCTGCCTGTCCCCTAGGTGTCCCTGGGGGTGCCCTGGCTGTCCCAATGGTGCCCTGGCTGTGCCCTCGATGTCTCTGGGGGTGCCCTAGGTGTCCCAGGGGGTGACCTCGGTGTCCCTGGGGGTGCCCTGGCTGTCCCCTAGGTGTCCCTGGGGGAGCCCTGGGTGTGCCTGGGGTGCCCTGGCTGTCCCCTAGGTGTCCCTGGGGGTGCCCTCCCTGTCCCTCGGGGTGCCCTGGCTGACCCCTAGGTGTCCCTGGGGGTGCCCTGGGTGTCCCTGGGGTGCCCTGGCTGTCCCCTAGGTGTCCCTGGGGGGGCCCCGGCTGTCCCCTAGGTGTCCCTGGGGGTGCCCTGGGTGTCCCTGGGGTGCCCTGGCTGTCCCCTAGGTGTCCCTGGGAGTGCCCTGGCTGTCCCCTAGGTGTCCCTGGGGGTGCCCTAGCTGTCCCTGGGGTGCCATGGCTGTCCTGTACGTGTCCCTGGGGGTGCCCTGGGTGTCCCTGGGGTGCCCTGGGGGTGCCCTGGCTGTCCCCTCGGTGTCCCTGAGGGTGCCCTGCCTGTGCCGTAGGTGTCCTTTGGGGTGCCCTGGCTGTCCCTAGGGTGCCCTGGCTGTCCCCTAGGTGTCTCTGGGGGTGCCCTGGCTGTCCCTAGGGTGCCCTGGCTGTCCCCTAGGTGTCTCTGGGGGTGCCCTCGGCGTCCCTGGGGACGCCCTGGCTGTCCCCTAGGTGTCCCCGGGGGTGCCCTGGGTGTCCCTGGGGGGGCCCTACCTGTCCCCTAGGTGTCCCTGGGGTGCCCTGGCTGTCCCGTCAGTGTCCCTGGGGGTGCCCTGGCTGTCCCTAGGGTGCCGTGGCTAGGCCCTTGGTGTCCCTGGGGGTGCCCTGGCTGTCCCCTAGGTGTCCCTGGGGGTGCCCTGGTGTCCCTCGGGGTGCCCTGGCTGTCCCCTAGGTGTCCCTGGGGGTGCCCTGGCTGTCCCCTAGGTGTCCCTGGGGGTGCCCTGCCTGTCCCCTAGGTGCCCCTGGGGGTGCCCTGGCTGTCCCTAGGGTGCCCTGGCTGTGCCCTCAGTGTCTCTGGGGGTGCCGTAGGTGTCTCTGGGGGTGACCTCGGTGTCCCTGGGGGTACCCTTGCTGTCCCCTAGGTGTCCCTGGGGGAGCCCTGGGTGTGCCTAGGGTGCCCTGGCTGTCCCCTAGGTGTCCCTGGGGGTGCCCTCCCTGTCCCTCGCGGTGCCCTGGCTGTCCCCTAGGTGTCCCTGGGGGTGCCCTGGGTGTCCCTGAGGTGCCATGGCTGTCCCCTAAGTGTCCTTGGGAGGGCCCTGGCTGTCCTTCAGGTGTCCCTGGGGGTGCCCTCGGTGTCCCTGGGGGTGCACAGGGTGTCCCTGGGGGTGCCCTGGCTGTCCCGTACGTGTCCCTGGGGGTACCCTGGAGGTCCCCTAGGTGTCCCTGGGGGTGCATTAGGTGTCCCTGGGGGGGCCCTGGCTGTCCCTAGGGTGCCCTGGCTGTGCCCTTGGTGTCCCTGGGCGTGCCCTGGCTGTCCCTAGGGTGCCCTGGCTGTCCCCTAGGTGTCCCTGGGGGTGCCCTAGCGTCCCTCGGGGTGCCCTGGCTGTCCCCTAGGTGTCCCTGGGGGTGCCCTAGCTGTCCCCTAGGTGTCCCTCGGGGTGCCCTGGCTGTCCCCTAGGTGTCCCTGGGGGTTCCCTGCCTGTCCCCTAGGTGTCCCTGGGGGTGCCCTTGCTGTCCCTAGGGTGCCCTGGCAATGCCCTCGATGTTTCTGGGGGTTCCCTGGCTGTCCCTAGGGTGCCCTGGCTGTGCCTTAGGTGTCCCTGGGGTGCCCTGGCTGTCCCTGGGGGTGCCATGGCTGTCCCCTCGTTGTCCCGGGGGGTACCCTGCGTGTTCCCTAGGTGTCCTTGGGGGTGCCCTGGCTGTCCCTAGGGTGCCCTGGATGTGCCCTCAGTGTCCCTGGGGGTGCCCTGGGTGTCCCTGGGTGTGCCCAGGCTGTCCCCTAGGTGTCCCTGGGGGTGTCCTGGCTGTCCCTAGGGTGCCCTTTCTGTGACCTCGGTGTCCCTGGGGGTGCCCTGGCTGTCCCTTAGGTGTCCCTGGGTGTGCCCTGGGTGTGCCTGGGGTGCCCTGGCTGTCCCCTAGGTGTCACTGGGGTTCCCTGGTGGTCCCTGGGGGAGTCCTGGCTGTCCCCTAGGTATCTCTGGGGGTGCCCTGGCTGTCCCTGGAGTGCCCTGGCTGTCCCCTAGGTGTCCCTGCGGGGGGCCCTGACTGTCCCCTAGGTGTCCCTGGGGGTGCCCTGGCTGTGCCTAGGGTGCCCTGGCGGTGCCCTAGATGTCCCTGGGGGTGTCCTGGCTGTCCCTGGAGTGCCCTGGCTGTCCCCTCGGTGTCCCTGGGGGTGCCCTGACTGTCCCTGGGGTGCCCAGGGGGTGCCCTAGCTGTCCCCAAGGTGTCCCTGGGGTTGCCTTCGCTGTCCCCTAGGTGTCCCTGGGGTGCCCTGGCTGTCCCCTCGGTGTCCCTGGGGGTGCCCAGGGTGTCCCTGGGAGTGCCCTGGCTGTCCCCTAGGTGTCCCTGGGGTGCCCTAGCTGTCCCTGGGGTGCCGTGGCTGTCCTGTACGTGTCCCTGGGGGTGCCCTGGGTGTCCGTGGGGTGCCCTGGGGGTGCCCTGCCTGTCCCCTAGGTGTCCCTGGGGGGGCCCTGGGTGACCCTGGGGGTGCCGAGGGTGTCCCTGGGGTTCCCTGGCTGTCCCCTAGGTGTCGCGGGGGTGGCCCTGGCTGTCCCCTAGGTGTCCCTGGGGGGGCCCTGGCTGTCCCCTAGGTGTCCCTGGGCGTGCCCATGGTGTTCCTGGGGTTCCCTGGCTGTCCACTAGGTGTCCCTGGGGGGGCACTGGGTGTCCCTGGGGTGACCTGGCTGTCCCTGGGGTGCCCGGGAAATCACCTACGTGTCCCTGGGCTACCCTGGGTGTCCCTGGGCTGCCCTGTGGTGCCCTGGCTGTCCCGTAGGTGTCCCTGGGCTGCCCTGGCTGTCCTTGGGGTGCCCTGGCTGTGCCCTTGGTGTCCCTGAGGGTGCCCTGGCTGTCCCCTAGGTGTCCCTGGGGGTGCCCTGCCTGTCCCCTAGGTGTCCCTGGGGGTGCCCTGGCTGTCCCAATGGTGCCCTGGCTGTGCCCTCGATGTCTCTGGGGGTGCCCTAGGTGTCCCAGGGGGTGACCTCGGTGTCCCTGGGGGTGCCCTGGCTGTCCCCTAGGTGTCCCTGAGGGAGCCCTGGGTGTGCCTGGGGTGCCCTGGCTGTCCCCTAGGTGTCCCTGGGGGTGCCCTCCCTGTCCCTCGGGGTGCCCTGGCTGACCCCTAGGTGTCCCTGGGGGTGCCCTGGGTGTCCCTGGGGTGCCCTGGCTGTCCCCTAGGTGTCCCTGGGGGGGCCCCGGCTGTCCCCTAGGTGTCCCTGGGGGTGCCCTGGGTGTCCCTGGGGTGCCCTGGCTGTCCCCTAGGTGTCCCTGGGAGTGCCCTGGCTGTCCCCTAGGTGTCCCTGGGGGTGCCCTAGCTGTCCCTGGGGTGCCATGGCTGTCCTGTACGTGTCCCTGGGGGTGCCCTGGGTGTCCCTGGGGTGCCCTGGGGGTGCCCTGGCTGTCCCCTACGTGTCCCTGGGGGTGCCCTGGCTGTCCCCTCGGTGTCCCTGAGGGTGCCCTGCCTGTGCCGTAGGTGTCCTTTGGGGTGCCCTGGCTGTCCCTAGGGTGCCCTGGCTGTCCCCTAGGTGTCTCTGGGGGTGCCCTGGCTGTCCCTAGGGTGCCCTGGCTGTCCCCTAGGTGTCTCTGGGGGTGCCCTCGGCGTCCCTGGGGACGCCCTGGCTGTCCCCTAGGTGTCCCCGGGGGTGCCCTGGGTGTCCCTGGGGGGGCCCTACCTGTCCCCTAGGTGTCCCTGGGGTGCCCTGGCTGTCCCGTCAGTGTCCCTGGGGGTGCCCTGGCTGTCCCTAGGGTGCCGTGGCTAGGCCCTTGGTGTCCCTGGGGGTGCCCTGGCTGTCCCCTAGGTGTCCCTGGGGGTGCCCTGGTGTCCCTCGGGGTGCCCTGGCTGTCCCCTAGGTGTCCCTGGGGGTGCCCTGGCTGTCCCCTAGGTGTCCCTGGGGGTGCCCTGCCTGTCCCCTAGGTGCCCCTGGGGGTGCCCTGGCTGTCCCTAGGGTGCCCTGGCTGTGCCCTCAGTGTCCCTGGCTGTCCCCTCGGTGTCCCTGGGGGTGCCCAGGGTGTCTCTGGGAGTGCCCTGGCTGTCCCCTAGGTGTCCCTGGGGGGGCCCTGGCTGTCTCCTAGGTGTCCCTGTGGGTGCCCTGGCTGTCCCTGGGGTGCCCTGGCTGTCTCGTCAGTGTCCCTGGGGGTGCCCTGGCTGTCCCTGGGGTGCCCTGCCTGTCCTCTATGTGTCCCTGGGTGTGCCCTGGCTGTCCCCTCGGTGTCCCTGGGGGTGACCTCGGTGTCCCTGGGGGTACCCTTGCTGTCCCCTAGGTGTCCCTGGGGGAGCCCTGGGTGTGCCTAGGGTGCCCTGGCTGTCCCCTAGGTGTCCCTGGGGGTGCCCTCCCTGTCCCTCGGGGTGCCCTGGCTGACCCCTAGGTGTCCCTGGGGGTGCCCTGGGTGTCCCTGGGGTGCCCTGGCTGTCCCCTAGGTGTCCCTGGGGGGGCCCCGGCTGTCCCCTAGGTGTCCCTGGGGTGCCCAAGGTGTCCCTGGGGGTGCCCTGGCTGTCCCTAGGGTGCCATGGAGGTCCCCTACGTGGCCCTGGGCGTGCCCTGCCTGTCCCCTAGGTGTCCCTGGGGGTGCCCTGCCTGTCCCCTTGGTGTCCCTGGGGGTGCCCTGGCTGTCCCCTTGGTTTCCCTGGGTTCCCTTGCTGTCCCCTAGGAATCCCTGGGGGTGCCCTGGCTGTCCCCTTGGTGTCCCTGGGGTGCCTTGGCTGTCCCCTTGGTGTCCCTGGGGGTGCCCTGGCTGTCCCCTTGGTGTCCCTGGGGTGCCCTGGCAGTCCCTGGAGTGCCCTGGCTGTCCCCTAGGTGTCCCTGGGGGTGCCCTGGCTGTCCCCTAGGTGTCCCTGGGGGTGCCCTGCCTGTCCCCTAGGTTTCCCTGGGGGTGCTCTGGCTGTCCCTAGGGTGCCCTTGCTGTGCCCTCGGTGTCCCTGGGGGTGCCCTGGGTGTCCCTTTGGGTGCCCTGGGTGTCCCTGGGGGTCCCCTCGCTGTCCCTGGGGTGCCCTGGCTGTCCCCAAGGTGTCTCTGGGGGTGCCCTGGCTGTCCCCTAGGTGTCCCTGGGGGTGCCCTGGCTGTCCCCTAGGTGTCCCTGGGGGTGCCCTGCTTGTCCCCTAGGTTTCCCTGGGGGTGCTCTGGCTGTCCCTAGGGTGCCCTTGCTGTGCCCTCGGTGTCCCTGGGGGTGCCCTGGGTGTCCCTTTGGGTGCCCTGGGTGTCCCTGGGGGTCCCCTCGCTGTCCCTGGGGTGCCCTGGCTGTCCCCAAGGTGTCTCTGGGAGTGCCCTGCCTGTCCTCTCGGTGTCCCTGGGGGTGCCCTGGCTGTGCCCTCGGTGTCCCTGGGGGTGCCCTGGCTGTCCCTAGGGTGCCCTGGCTGTCCCCTAGGTGTCCCTGGGTGTGCCCTGGCTGTCCCTGGGCGTGCACAGGGTGTCCCTGGGGTTCCCTGGCTGTCCCCTAGGTGTCGCGGGGGGGGCCCTGGCTGTCCCCTAGGTGTCCCTGGGGGTGCCCTGGGTGTCCCTGGGGGGGCCCTGGCTGTCCCCTAGGTGTCCCTGGGTTGCCCTGGCTGTCCCCTATGTGTCCCTGCCTCGCTCGTATCCTCGACTCCGCCTCCGGCGCCATGGTGACTCCCCTCCCAGTCTGGACCAGTGTGGCGTCACCCCCTCCCCTGGGGCCATCCGACCCATCCCAGTATAGACCAGTAAGGCACCGAGTGGCCACCATGGACCCCCACACGCCTGCCAGTTCATCCCAGTTCATCCCAGTTCACTCTTCGTCCATCCCAGGTTTCTCTGGTCACCCTCCCAGTGCTCTCAGTCCATCCCAGTCCCGCAGGTGTTGGTGCTTGGGGCTTGATGAGCTGGTGCCTGTCCGCAACGTGGAGCGGCTCAAACGGGACCTCAGGGTGAGGGGGGCGCGGATTTGGGGGGATCCTGGGGGTCCTGAGTTGTCGTGGAGGGGGTTTTTGGGTTGTGGGGGGTCTGGGGGGAGTCCTGGGGGCTGCTTTGGGTGCTTTGGGGGGTATTCGAGAGGTTTGGGCGGCCCATTTGAGGCATCAAAGAACCTGAGGAGGGTTTTGATAGCTCCTGGAGGTGGAGGCGGCCGTGGGGGTGAGCTGGCTGTCCCAGGGGGTTCCTGGCTGTCCCTCGATGTCCCTGGGGTGCCCTGGCTGTCACTTTGGTGTCCCTCGGGGTGCCCTGGCTGTCCCTAGGGTGCCCTGGCTGTCCCCTAGGTGTCCCTGGGGTGCCCTGACTGTCTCCTCCGTGTCTCTGGGGGTGCCCTGGGTGTCCCTGGGGTGCCCTGGCTGACCCCAAGGTGTCCCTTGGTTTGCCCAGAGTGTCCCTGGGAGGTCCCTGGCTGTCCCCTAGGGGTCTCTGGGGGTGCCCTGGCTGTCCCGTCAGTGTCCCTGGGGGTGCCCTGCCTGTCCCCTAGGTGTCCCTGGGGGTGCCCTGCCTGTCCCTTAGATGTCCCTGGGGGTGCCCTGGCTGTCCCTAGGGTGCCCTGGCTGTGCCCTCGGTGTCTCTGGGGGTGCCCTGGCTGTCTTTAGGGTGCCATGCCTGTCCCTAAGGTGCCCTGGCTATCCCCTCGGTGTCCCTGGGGGTGCCCTGGGTGTCCCTGGGGTGCCCTGGCTGTCCCCTAGGTGTCCCTAGGGGGGCTCTGGCTGTCCCCTAGGTGTCCTTGGGGGTGCCCTGGCTGTCCCTAGGGTGCCCTGGCTGTGCCCTAGGTGTCCCTGGGGGTGCCCCGGCTGTCCCTATGGTGTCCCTGGGGGTGCCCTGAGTGTCCCTGGGGGTGCCCTGGCTGTCCCCTAAGTGTCCTAGGGGGTACCCTGGCTGTCCCTAGGGTGCCCTGGCTGTCCCTTAGGTGTCCCTGGGTGTGCCCTGGGTGTCTCTGGGGAGCCCTGGCTGTCCCCTAGGTGTCCCTGGGGGGGCCCTGGCTGTCCCTGGGGGAGCCATGGCTGTCCCTGGGGGTGCCCTGCCTGTCCCCTAGGTGTCCCTGGGGGGGTCCTGGCCGTCTCTGGGGTTCCTTGGCTGTCCCCTAGCTGTCCGTGTGGGTGCCCTGGCTGTCCCCTACGTGTCCCTGGGGGTGCCCTGGGTGTCCCCATGGTGTCCCTGGGGGTGCCCTGGCTGTCCCTAGGGTGCCCTGGCTGTCCCCTAGGTGTCCCTGGGGGTGCCCTGCCTGTCCTCTAGGTGTCCCTGGGGGTGCCCTGGCTGTGCTCTCCGTGTCTCTGGGGGTGCCCTGGCTGTCCCTAGGGTGCCCTGGCTGTCCCTTAGGTGTCCCTGGGTGTGCCCTGGGTGTCTCTGGGGTGCCCTGGCTGTCCCCTAGGTGTCCCTGGGGGTGCCCTGGGTGTCCCTGGGGGTGCACAGGGTGTCCCTGGGGTTCCCTGGCTGTCCCCTAGGTGTCCCTGGGGGGGCCCTGGCTATCCCCTAGGTGTCCCTGGGGATGCCCTGGCTGTCCCCTACGTGTCCCTGGGGGTGCCCTGGGTGTCCCTGGGGTGCCCTGACTGTCCCCTAGGTGTCCCTGAGGGGGCCCTGGCTGTCTCCTAGGTGTCCCTGGGGGTTCACTGCCTGTCCCCTAAGTGTCCTAGGGGATGCCCTGGCTGTGCCCTCGGTGTCTCTGGGGGTGCCCTGGCTGTCCCTAGGGTGCCCTGGCTGACCCTTAGGTGTCCCTGGGTGTGCCCTGGGTGTCTCTGGGGTGCCCTGGCTGTCCCCTAGCTGTCCCTGGGGGGGCCCTGGCTGTCCCCTAGGTGTCCCTGGAGGTGCTCTGGCTGTCCCTGGGGGAGCTATGGCTGTCCCCTAGGTGTCCCTGGGGGGGCCCTGGCTGTCCCCTAGGTGTCCCTGGGGGTGCCCTGGTTGTCCCTGGGGTGCCCTGACTGTCCCCTAGGTGTCCCTGAGGGTGCCCTGGCTGTCCCTGGAGTGCCCTGGCTGTCCCCTAGGTGTCCCTGGGGGTGCCCAGGCTGTCCCATAGGTGTCCCTGGGGGTGCCCTGGGTGTCCCTGGGGTGCCCTGACTGTCCCCTAGGTGTCCCTGGGGGGGCCCTGGCTGTCTCCTAGGTCTCCCTGGAAGTGCCCTGGCTTTCCCTGTGGGTGCCCTGGCTGTCCTCTAGGTGTCCCTGGGGTTGCCCTGCCCCTCCTCTAGGTGTCTCTCGGGGTGCCCTGGCTGTGCCCTCCGTGTCTCTGGGGGCGCCCTGACTGTCCCTAGGGTGCCCTGGCTGTCCCTTAGGTGTCCCTGGGTGTGCCCTGGGTGTCTCTGGGGTGCCCTGGCTGTCCCCTAGGTGTCCCTGGGGGCGCCCTGGCTGTCCCTGGGGGTGCACAGGTTGTCCCTTGGGTTCCCTGGCTGTCCCTTACGTGTCCCTGGGGGTGCCCTGGAGGTCCCCTTGGTGTCCCTGGGGGTGCCCTGGGTGTTCCTGGGGTCCCCTGGCTGTCCCCTAGGTGTCCCTGGGGGGACCCTGGCTGTCTCCTAGGTGTCCCTGGGGGTGCCCTGGGCGTCCCTGGGGTGCCCTGGGGTGCCCTGGCTGTCCCCTAGGTGTCCCTGGGGTGCCCTGGGTGTCCCTGGGGTGCCCTGGACTGCCTTGGCTGTCCCCTAGTGTCCCTGGAGGTGCCCTGCCCTTCCCCGACGTGTCCCTGGGGGTGCCCTCGCTGTCCCTGGGGTGCCCTCGCCGTCCCCTAGGTGTCCCTGGGGGTGCCCTAGCGTCCCTCGGGGTGCCCTGGCTGTGCCCTTGGTGTCCCTGGGGGTGCCCTGGCTGTCCCTAGGGTGCCCTGGCAGTCCCCTAGGTGTCCCTGGGGGTGCCCTAGCGTCCCTCGGGGTGCCCTGGCTGTCCCCTAGGTGTCCCTGGGGTGCCCTAGCTGTCCCCTAGGTGTCCCTCGGGGTGCCCTGGCTGTCCCCTAGGTGTCCCTGGGGGTTCCCTGCCTCTCCCCTAGGTGTCCCTGGGGGTGCCCTTGCTGTCCCTAGGGTGCCCTGGCAATGCCCTCGATGTCTCTGGGGGTTCCCTGGCTGTCCCTAGGGTGCCCTGGCTTGGGGTGCCCTGGCTGTCCCTGGGGGTGCCATGGCTGTCCCCCTCGTTGTCCCGGGGGGTACCCTGCGTGTTCCCTAGGTGTCCTTGGGGGTGCCCTGGCTGTCCCTAGGGTGCCCTTTCTGTGACCTCGGTGTCCCTGGGGGTGCCCTGGCTGTCCCTTAGGTGTCCCTGGGTGTGCCCTGGGTGTGCCTGGGTGCCCTGGCTGTCCCCTAGGTGTCACTGGGGGTGCCCTGGTGGTCCCTGGGGGAGTCCTGGCTGTCACCTAGGTATCTCTGGGGGTGCCCTGGCTGTCCCTGGAGTGCCCTGGCTGTCCCCTAGGTGTCCCTGCGGGGGGCCCTGACTGTCCCCTAGGTGTCCCTGGGGGTGCCTGGCTGTGCCTAGGGTGCCTGGGGGTGCCCTAGATGTCCCTGGGGGTGTCCTGGCTGTCCCTGGAGTGCCCTGGCTGTCCCCTCGGTGTCCCTGGGGGTGCCCTGACTGTCCCTGGGGTGCCCAGGGGGTGCCCTAGCTGTCCCCAAGGTGTCCCTGGGGTTGCCTTCGCTGTCCCCTAGGTGTCCCTGGGGTGCCCTGGCTGTCCCCTCGGTGTCCCTGGGGGTGCCCAGGGTGTCCCTGGGAGTGCCCTGGCTGTCCCCTAGGTGTCCCTGGGGTGCCCTAGCTGTCCCTGGGGTGCCGTGGCTGTCCTGTACGTGTCCTGGGGGTGCCCTGGGTGTCCGTGGGGTGCCCTGGGGGTGCCCTGCCTGTCCCCTAGGTGTCCCTGGGGGGGCCCTGGGTGTCCCTGGGGGTGCCGAGGGTGTCCCTGGGGTTCCCTGGCTGTCCCTAGGTGTCGCGGGGGTGGCCCTGGCTGTCCCCTAGGTGTCCCTGGGGGGGCCCTGGCTGTCCCCTAGGTGTCCCTGGGCGTGCCCATGGTGTTCCTGGGGTTCCCTGGCTGTCCACTAGGTGTCCCCTGGGGGGGCACTGGGTGTCCCTGGGGTGACCTGGCTGTCCCTGGGGTGCCCGGGAAATCACCTACGTGTCCCTGGGCTACCCTGGGTGTCCCTGGGCTGCCCTGTGGTGCCCTGGCTGTCCCGTAGGTGTCCCTGGGCTGCCCTGGCTGTCCTTGGGGTGCCCTGGCTGTGCCCTTGGTGTCCCTGAGGGTGCCCTGGCTGTCCCCTAGGTGTCCCTGGGGGTGCCCTGCCTGTCCCCTAGGTGTCCCTGGGGGTGCCCTGGCTGTCCCAATGGTGCCCTGGCTGTGCCCTCGATGTCTCTGGGGGTGCCCTAGGTGTCCCAGGGGGTGACCTCGGTGTCCCTGGGGGTGCCCTGGCTGTCCCCTAGGTGTCCCTGGGGGAGCCCTGGGTGTGCCTGGGGTGCCCTGGCTGTCCCCTAGGTGTCCCTGGGGGTGCCCCTCCCTGTCCCTCGGGGTGCCCTGGCTGACCCCTAGGTGTCCCTGGGGGTGCCCTGGGTGTCCCTGGGGTGCCCTGGCTGTCCCCTAGGTGTCCCTGGGGGGGCCCCGGCTGTCCCCTAGGTGTCCCTGGGGGTGCCCTGGGTGTCCCTGGGGTGCCCTGGCTGTCCCCTAGGTGTCCCTGGGAGTGCCCTGGCTGTCCCCTAGGTGTCCCTGGGGGTGCCCTAGCTGTCCCTGGGGTGCCATGGCTGTCCTGTACGTGTCCCTGGGGGTGCCCTGGGTGTCCCTGGGGTGCCCTGGGGGTGCCCTGGCTGTCCCCTCGGTGTCCCTGAGGGTGCCCTGCCTGTGCCGTAGGTGTCCTTTGGGGTGCCCTGGCTGTCCCTAGGGTGCCCTGGCTGTCCCCTAGGTGTCTCTGGGGGTGCCCTGGCTGTCCCTAGGGTGCCCTGGCTGTCCCCTAGGTGTCTCTGGGGGTGCCCTCGGCGTCCCTGGGGACGCCCTGGCTGTCCCCTAGGTGTCCCCGGGGGTGCCCTGGGTGTCCCTGGGGGGGCCCTACCTGTCCCCTAGGTGTCCCTGGGGTGCCCTGGCTGTCCCGTCAGTGTCCCTGGGGGTGCCCTGGCTGTCCCTAGGTGCCGTGGCTAGGCCCTTGGTGTCCCTGGGGGTGCCCTGGCTGTCCCCTAGGTGTCCCTGGGGGTGCCCTGGTGTCCCTCGGGGTGCCCTGGCTGTCCCCTAGGTGTCCCTGGGGGTGCCCTGGCTGTCCCCTAGGTGTCCCTGGGGGTGCCCTGCCTGTCACCTAGGTGCCCCTGGGGGTGCCCTGGCTGTCCCTAGGGTGCCCTGGCTGTGCCCTCAGTGTCTCTGGGGGTGCCGTAGGTGTCTCTGGGGGTGACCTCGGTGTCCCTGGGGGTACCCTTGCTGTCCCTAGGTGTCCCTGGGGGAGCCCTGGGTGTGCCTAGGGTGCCCTGGCTGTCCCTAGGTGTCCCTGGGGGTGCCCTCCCTGTCCCTCGCGGTGCCCTGGCTGTCCCCTAGGTGTCCCTGGGGGTGCCCTGGGTGTCCCTGAGGTGCCATGGCTGTCCCCTAAGTGTCCTTGGGAGGGCCCTGGCTGTCCTTCAGGTGTCCCTGGGGGTGCCCTCGGTGTCCCTGGGGGTGCACAGGGTGTCCCTGGGGGTGCCCTGGCTGTCCCGTACGTGTCCCTGGGGGTACCCTGGAGGTCCCCTAGGTGTCCCTGGGGGTGCATTAGGTGTCCCTGGGGGGGCCCTGGCTGTCCCTAGGGTGCCCTGGCTGTGCCCTTGGTGTCCCTGGGCGTGCCCTGGCTGTCCCTAGGGTGCCCTGGCTGTCCCCTAGGTGTCCCTGGGGGTGCCCTAGCGTCCCTCGGGGTGCCCTGGCTGTCCCCCTAGGTGTCCCTGGGGGTGCCCTAGCTGTCCCCTAGGTGTCCCTCGTGGTGCCCTGCCTGTCCCCTAGGTGTCCCTGGCGTTGCCCTCGGTGTCTCTGGAGTTCCCTGGCTGTCCCTAGGGTGCCCCTGGCTGTGCCCTCGGTGTCCCTGGGGTGCCCTGGCTGTCCCTGGGGGTGCCATGGGCTGTCCCCTCGTTGTCCCTGGGGGTATCCTGCGTGTCCCCTAGGTGTCCTTGGGGGTGCCCTGGCTGTCCCTAGGGTGCCCTGGATGTGCCCTCAGTGTCCCTGGGGTGCCCTGGGTGTCCCTGGGGGTGCCCAGGCTGTCCCCTAGGTGTCCCTTGGGGTACCCTGGCTGTCCCCTAGGTGTCCCTGGGTGTGCCCTGGGTGTGCCTGGGGTGCCCCTGTCTGTCCCCTAGGTATCTCTGGGGGTGCCCTGGCTGTCCCTGGAGTGCCCTGGGGGTGCCCTAGGTGTCTTGGGGGTGTCCTGGCTGTCCCTGGAGTGCCCTGGCTGTCCCCTCGGTGTCCCTGGGGGTGCCCTGACTGTCCCTGGGGTGCCCAGGGGGTGCCCTGGCTGTCCCCAAGGTGTCCCTGGGGTTGCCTTCGCTGTCCCCTAGGTGTCCCTGGGTGCCTGGCTGTCCCCCTCGGTGTCCCTGGGGGTGCCCAGGGTGTCTGTGGGAGTGCCCTGGCTGTCCCCTAGGTGTCCCTGGGGGGGCCCTGGCTGTCTCCTAGGTGTCCCTGTGGGTGCCCTGGCTGTCCCTGGGGTGCCCTGGCTGTCTCGTCAGTGTCCCTGGGGGTGCCCTGGCTGTCCCTGGGGTGCCCTGCCTGTCCCTCTATGTGTCCCTGGGTGTGCCCTGGCTGTCCCCTCGGTGTCCCTGGGGGGTGCCCTGGCTGTCCCTAGGGTGCCCTGGCTGTCCTTTAGGTGTCCCCTGGGTGTGCCCTGGATGTCTCTGGGGTGCCCCTGGCTGTCCCCTCGGTGTCCCTGGGGGTGCCCTGGGTGTCCCTGGGGGTGCCCTTGGTGTCCCTGCGGTTCCCTGGCTGTCCCCTAGGTGTCCCTGGGGGGGGGCCCCTTGGCTGTTCCCCTAGGTGTCCCTGGGGGTGCCCTGGCTGTCCCTGGAGGTGCACAGCGTGTCCCTGGGGTTACCTGGCTGTCCCGTACGTGTCCCTGGGGGTGCCCTGGAGGTCCCCTTGGTGTCCCTGGGGGTGCCCTGGGTGTCCCTGGGGTGCCCTAGCTGTCCCCTAGGTGTCCCTGGGGGTGCCCTGGGTGTCCCTGGGGTGCCCTGACTGTCTCCTTGGTGTCCCTGGGGGTGCCCTAGGTGTCCCTGGGGGTGCCCTGGCTGTCAATAGGGTTCCCTGGCTGTCCCCTAGGTGTCCCTGCCTCGCTCGTATCCTCGACTCCGCCTCCGGCGCCATGGTGACTCCCCTCCCAGTCTGGACCAGTGTGGCCTCACCCCCTCCCCTGGGGCCATCCGACCCATCCCAGTATAGACCAGTAAGGCACCGAGTGGCCACCATGGACCCCCACACGCCTGCCAGTTCATCCCAGTTCATCCCAGTCCACTCTTCGTCCATCCCAGGTTTCTCTGGTCACCCTCCCAGTGCTCTCAGTCCATCCCAGTCCCGCAGGTGTTGGTGCTTGGGGCTTGATGAGCTGGTGCCTGTCCGCAACGTGGAGCGGCTCAAACGGGACCTCAGGGTGAGGGGGGCGCGGATTTGGGGGAATCCTGGGGGTCCTGAGTTCTCGTGGAGGGGGTTTTTAGGGTTGTGGGGGGTCTGGGGGGAGTCCTGGGGGCTGCTTTGGGTGTTTTGGGGGGTATTCGGGAGGTTTGGGCGGCCCATTTGAGGCATCAAAGAACCTGAGGAGGGTTTTGATAGCTCCTGGAGGTGGAGGCGGCCGTGGGGGTGAGCTGGCTGTCCCAGGGGGTTCCTGACTGTCCCTCGATGTCCCTGGGGTGCCCTGGCTGTCACTTAGGTGTCCCTCGGGGTGCCCTGGCTGTCTCTAGGGTGCCCTGGTTTTCCCCTAGGTGTCCCTGGGGTGCCCTGGCTGTATCGTCAGTGTCCCTGGGGTGCCCTGACTGTCTCCTCCGTGTCCCTGGGGGTGCCCTGGGTGTCCCTGGGGTGCCCTGGCTGACCCCAAGGTGTCCCTTGGGGTGCCCAGAGTGTCCCTGGGAGGTCCCTGGCTGTCCCCTAGGGGTCTCTGGGGGTGCCCTGGCTGTCCCGTCAGTGTCCCTGGGGGTGCCCTGCCTGTCCCTTAGATGTCCCTGGGGGTGCCCTGGCTGTCCCTAGGGTGCCCTGGCTGTGCCCTCGGTGTCTCTGGGGGTGCCCTGGCTGTCCCTAGGGTGCCATGCCTGTCCCTAAGGTGCCCTGGCTGTCCCCTTGGTGTCCCTGGGGGTGCCCTGGGTGTCCCTGGGGTGCCCTGGCTGTCCCCTAGGTGTCCCTGGGGGGGCTCTGGCTGTCCCCTAGGTGTCCCTGGGGGTGCCATGCCTGTCCCTGGGGGTGCCCTGGCTGTCCCCTACGTGTCCCTGGGGGTGCCCTGGCTGTCTCCTAGGTGTCCCTGGGGGTTCTCTGCCTGTCCCCTGTGTCCTAGGGGGTGCCCTGGCTGTGCCCTCGGTGTCTCTGGGGGTGCCCTGGCTGTCCCTAGGGTGCCCTGGCTGACCCTTAGGTGTCCCTGGGTGTGCCCTGGGTGTCTCTGGGGTGCCCTGGCTGTCCCCTAGCTGTCCCTGGGGGGGCCCTGGCTGTCCCCTAGGTGTCCCTGGAGGTGCTCTGGCTGTCCCTGGGGGAGCTATGGCTGTCCCCTAGGTGTCCCTGGGGGGGCCCTGGCTGTCCCCTAGGTGTCCCTGGGGGTGCCCTGGTTGTCCCTGGGGTGCCCTGACTGTCCCCTAGGTGTCCCTGAGGGTGCCCTGGCTGTCCCTGGAGTGCCCTGGCTGTCCCCTAGGTGTCACTGGGGGTGCCCAGGCTGTCCCATAGGTGTCCCTGGGGGTGCCCTGGGTGTCCCTGGGGTGCCCTGACTGTCCCCTAGGTGTCCCTGGGGAGGCCCTGGCTGTCTCCTAGGTCTCCCTGGAAGTGCCCTGGCTTTCCCTGTGGGTGCCCTGGCTGTCCTCTAGGTGTCCCTGGGGTTGCCCTGCCCCTCCTCTAGGTGTCTCTCGGGGTGCCCTGGCTGTGCCCTCCGTGTCTCTGGGGGCGCCCTGACTGTCCCTAGGGTGCCCTGGCTGTCCCTTAGGTGTCCCTGGGTGTGCCCTGGGTGTCTCTGGGGTGCCCTGGCTGTCCCCTAGGTGTCCCTGGGGGCGCCCTGGCTGTCCCTGGGGGTGCACAGGTTGTCCCTTGGGTTCCCTGGCTGTCCCATACGTGTCCCTGGGGGTGCCCTGGAGGTCCCCTTGGTGTCCCTGGGGGTGCCCTGGGTGTTCCTGGGGTCCCCTGGCTGTCCCCTAGGTGTCCCTGGGGGCGCCCTGGCTGTCCCTGGGGGTGCACAGGTTGTCCCTTGGGTTCCCTGGCTGTCCCGTACGTGTCCCTGGGGGTGCCCTGGAGGTCCCCTTGGTGTCCCTGGGGGTGCCCTGGGTGTTCCTGGGGTCCCCTGGCTGTCCCCTAGGTGTCCCTGGGGGGACCCCGGCTGTCTCCTAGGTGTCCCTGGGGGTGCCCTGGGCGTCCCTGGGGTGCCCTGGGGTGCCCTGGCTGTCCCCTAGGTGTCCCTGGGGTGCCCTGGGTGTCCCTGGGGTGCCCTGGACTGCCTTGGCTGTCCCCTAGTGTCCCTGGAGGTGCCCTGCCTGTCCCCTACGTGTCCCTGGGGGTGCCCTCGCTGTCCCTGGGGTGCCCTCGCCGTCCCCTAGGTGTCCCTGGGGGTGCCCTAGCGTCCCTCGGGGTGCCCTGGCTGTGCCCTTGGTGTCCCTGGGGGTGCCCTAGCGTCCCTCGGGGTGCCCTGGCTGTCCCCTAGGTGTCCCTGGGGGTGCCCTAGCTGTCCCCTAGGTGTCCCTCGGGGTGCCCTGGCTGTCCCCTAGGTGTCCCTGGGGGTTCCCTGCCTGTCCCCTAGGTGTCCCTGGGGGTGCCCTTGCTGTCCCTAGGGTGCCCTGGCAATGCCCTCGATGTTTCTGGGGGTTCCCTGGCTGTCCCTAGGGTGCCCTGGCTGTGCCTTAGGTGTCCCTGGGGTGCCCTGGCTGTCCCTGGGGGTGCCATGGCTGTCCCCTCGTTGTCCCGGGGGGTACCCTGCGTGTTCCCTAGGTGTCCTTGGGGGTGCCCTGGCTGTCCCTAGGGTGCCCTGGATGTGCCCTCAGTGTCCCTGGGGGTGCCCTGGGTGTCCCTGGGTGTGCCCAGGCTGTCCCCTAGGTGTCCCTGGGGGTGTCCTGGCTGTCCCTAGGGTGCCCTTTCTGTGACCTCGGTGTCCCTGGGGGTGCCCTGGCTGTCCCTTAGGTGTCCCTGGGTGTGCCCTGGGTGTGCCTGGGGTGCCCTGGCTGTCCCCTAGGTGTCACTGGGGTTCCCTGGTGGTCCCTGGGGGAGTCCTGGCTGTCCCCTAGGTATCTCTGGGGGTGCCCTGGCTGTCCCTGGAGTGCCCTGGCTGTCCCCTAGGTGTCCCTGCGGGGGGCCCTGACTGTCCCCTAGGTGTCCCTGGGGGTGCCCTGGCTGTGCCTAGGGTGCCCTGGCGGTGCCCTAGATGTCCCTGGGGGTGTCCTGGCTGTCCCTGGAGTGCCCTGGCTGTCCCCTCGGTGTCCCTGGGGGTGCCCTGACTGTCCCTGGGGTGCCCAGGGGGTGCCCTAGCTGTCCCCAAGGTGTCCCTG
The DNA here is from genome assembly GCF_029207755.1 of Chamaea fasciata. Classification (NCBI taxonomy): domain Eukaryota; kingdom Metazoa; phylum Chordata; class Aves; order Passeriformes; family Sylviidae; genus Chamaea; species Chamaea fasciata. The sequence continues at coordinate 46,144 of NW_027094447.1, forward strand.
GGGTTGCCTTCGCTGTCCCCTAGGTGTCCCTGGGGTGCCCTGGCTGTCCCCTCGGTGTCCCTGGGGGTGCCCAGGGTGTCCCTGGGAGTGCCCTGGCTGTCCCCTAGGTGTCCCTGGGGTGCCCTAGCTGTCCCTGGGGTGCCGTGGCTGTCCTGTACGTGTCCCTGGGGGTGCCCTGGGTGTCCGTGGGGTGCCCTGGGGGTGCCCTGCCTGTCCCCTAGGTGTCCCTGGGGGGGCCCTGGGTGACCCTGGGGGTGCCGAGGGTGTCCCTGGGGTTCCCTGGCTGTCCCCTAGGTGTCGCGGGGGTGGCCCTGGCTGTCCCCTAGGTGTCCCTGGGGGGGCCCTGGCTGTCCCCTAGGTGTCCCTGGGCGTGCCCATGGTGTTCCTGGGGTTCCCTGGCTGTCCACTAGGTGTCCCTGGGGGGGCACTGGGTGTCCCTGGGGTGACCTGGCTGTCCCTGGGGTGCCCGGGAAATCACCTACGTGTCCCTGGGCTACCCTGGGTGTCCCTGGGCTGCCCTGTGGTGCCCTGGCTGTCCCGTAGGTGTCCCTGGGCTGCCCTGGCTGTCCTTGGGGTGCCCTGGCTGTGCCCTTGGTGTCCCTGAGGGTGCCCTGGCTGTCCCCTAGGTGTCCCTGGGGGTGCCCTGCCTGTCCCCTAGGTGTCCCTGGGGGTGCCCTGGCTGTCCCAATGGTGCCCTGGCTGTGCCCTCGATGTCTCTGGGGGTGCCCTAGGTGTCCCAGGGGGTGACCTCGGTGTCCCTGGGGGTGCCCTGGCTGTCCCCTAGGTGTCCCTGAGGGAGCCCTGGGTGTGCCTGGGGTGCCCTGGCTGTCCCCTAGGTGTCCCTGGGGGTGCCCTCCCTGTCCCTCGGGGTGCCCTGGCTGACCCCTAGGTGTCCCTGGGGGTGCCCTGGGTGTCCCTGGGGTGCCCTGGCTGTCCCCTAGGTGTCCCTGGGGGGGCCCCGGCTGTCCCCTAGGTGTCCCTGGGGGTGCCCTGGGTGTCCCTGGGGTGCCCTGGCTGTCCCCTAGGTGTCCCTGGGAGTGCCCTGGCTGTCCCCTAGGTGTCCCTGGGGGTGCCCTAGCTGTCCCTGGGGTGCCATGGCTGTCCTGTACGTGTCCCTGGGGGTGCCCTGGGTGTCCCTGGGGTGCCCTGGGGGTGCCCTGGCTGTCCCCTACGTGTCCCTGGGGGTGCCCTGGCTGTCCCCTCGGTGTCCCTGAGGGTGCCCTGCCTGTGCCGTAGGTGTCCTTTGGGGTGCCCTGGCTGTCCCTAGGGTGCCCTGGCTGTCCCCTAGGTGTCTCTGGGGGTGCCCTGGCTGTCCCTAGGGTGCCCTGGCTGTCCCCTAGGTGTCTCTGGGGGTGCCCTCGGCGTCCCTGGGGACGCCCTGGCTGTCCCCTAGGTGTCCCCGGGGGTGCCCTGGGTGTCCCTGGGGGGGCCCTACCTGTCCCCTAGGTGTCCCTGGGGTGCCCTGGCTGTCCCGTCAGTGTCCCTGGGGGTGCCCTGGCTGTCCCTAGGGTGCCGTGGCTAGGCCCTTGGTGTCCCTGGGGGTGCCCTGGCTGTCCCCTAGGTGTCCCTGGGGGTGCCCTGGTGTCCCTCGGGGTGCCCTGGCTGTCCCCTAGGTGTCCCTGGGGGTGCCCTGGCTGTCCCCTAGGTGTCCCTGGGGGTGCCCTGCCTGTCCCCTAGGTGCCCCTGGGGGTGCCCTGGCTGTCCCTAGGGTGCCCTGGCTGTGCCCTCAGTGTCCCTGGCTGTCCCCTCGGTGTCCCTGGGGGTGCCCAGGGTGTCTCTGGGAGTGCCCTGGCTGTCCCCTAGGTGTCCCTGGGGGGGCCCTGGCTGTCTCCTAGGTGTCCCTGTGGGTGCCCTGGCTGTCCCTGGGGTGCCCTGGCTGTCTCGTCAGTGTCCCTGGGGGTGCCCTGGCTGTCCCTGGGGTGCCCTGCCTGTCCTCTATGTGTCCCTGGGTGTGCCCTGGCTGTCCCCTCGGTGTCCCTGGGGGTGACCTCGGTGTCCCTGGGGGTACCCTTGCTGTCCCCTAGGTGTCCCTGGGGGAGCCCTGGGTGTGCCTAGGGTGCCCTGGCTGTCCCCTAGGTGTCCCTGGGGGTGCCCTCCCTGTCCCTCGCGGTGCCCTGGCTGTCCCCTAGGTGTCCCTGGGGGTGCCCTGGGTGTCCCTGAGGTGCCATGGCTGTCCCCTAAGTGTCCTTGGGAGGGCCCTGGCTGTCCTTCAGGTGTCCCTGGGGGTGCCCTCGGTGTCCCTGGGGGTGCATTAGGCGTCCCTGGGGGGGCCCTGGCTGTCCCTAGGGTGCCCTGGCTGTGCCCTTGGTGTCCCTGGGCGTGCCCTGGCTGTCCCTAGGGTGCCCTGGCTGTCCCCTAGGTGTCCCTGGGGGTGCCCTAGCGTCCCTCGGGGTGCCCTGGCTGTCCCCTAGGTGTCCCTGGGGGTGCCCTAGCTGTCCCCTAGGTGTCCCTCGTGGTGCCCTGCCTGTCCCCTAGGTGTCCCTGGCGTTGCCCTCGGTGTCTCTGGGAGTTCCCTGGCTGTCCCTAGGGTGCCCTGGCTGTGCCCTCGGTGTCCCTGGGGTGCCCTGGCTGTCCCTGGGGGTGCCATGGCTGTCCCCTCGTTGTCCCTGGGGGTATCCTGCGTGTCCCCTAGGTGTCCTTGGGGGTGCCCTGGCTGTCCCTAGGGTGCCCTGGATGTGCCCTCAGTGTCCCTGGGGGTGCCCTGGGTGTCCCTGGGGGTGCCCAGGCTGTCCCCTAGGTGTCCCTTGGGGTACCCTGGCTGTCCCCCAGGTGTCCCTGGGTGTGCCCTGGGTGTGCCTGGGGTGCCCTGTCTGTCCCCTAGGTATCTCTGGGGGTGCCCTGGCTGTCCCTGGAGTGCCCTGGGGGTGCCCTAGGTGTCTCTGGGGGTGTCCTGGCTGTCCCTGGAGTGCCCTGGCTGTCCCCTCGGTGTCCCTGGGGGTGCCCTGACTGTCCCTGGGGTGCCCAGGGGGTGCCCTGGCTGTCCCCAAGGTGTCCCTGGGGTTGCCTTCGCTGTCCCCTAGGTGTCCCTGGGGTGCCCTGGCTGTCCCCTCGGTGTCCCTGGGGGTGCCCAGGGTGTCTCTGGGAGTGCCCTGGCTGTCCCCTAGGTGTCCCTGGGGGGGCCCTGGCTGTCTCCTAGGTGTCCCTGTGGGTGCCCTGGCTGTCCCTGGGGTGCCCTGGCTGTCTCGTCAGTGTCCCTGGGGGTGCCCTGGCTGTCCCTGGGGTGCCCTGCCTGTCCTCTATGTGTCCCTGGGTGTGCCCTGGCTGTCCCCTCGGTGTCCCTGGGGGTGCCCTGGCTGTCCCTAGGGTGCCCTGGCTGTCCTTTAGGTGTCCCTGGGTGTGCCCTGGATGTCTCTGGGGTGCCCTGGCTGTCCCCTCGGTGTCCCTGGGGGTGCCCTGGGTGTCCCTGGGGGTGCCCTTGGTGTCCCTGCGGTTCCCTGGCTGTCCCCTAGGTGTCCCTGGGGGGGCCCTGGCTGTCCCCTAGGTGTCCCTGGGGGTGCCCTGGCTGTCCCTGGAGGTGCACAGCGTGTCCCTGGGGTTACCTGGCTGTCCCGTACCTGTCCCTGGGGGTGCCCTGGAGGTCCCCTTGGTGTCCCTGGGGGTGCCCTGGGTGTCCCTGGGGTGCCCTAGCTGTCCCCTAGGTGTCCCTGGGGGTGCCCTGGGTGTCCCTGGGGTGCCCTGACTGTCTCCTTGGTGTCCCTGGGGGTGCCCTAGGTGTCCCTGGGGGTGCCCTGGCTGTCAATAGGGTTCCCTGGCTGTCCCCTAGGTGTCCCTGCCTCGCTCGTATCCTCGACTCCGCCTCCGGCGCCATGGTGACTCCCCTCCCAGTCTGGACCAGTGTGGCCTCACCCCCTCCCCTGGGGCCATCCGACCCATCCCAGTATAGACCAGTAAGGCACCGAGTGGCCACCATGGACCCCCACACGCCTGCCAGTTCATCCCAGTTCATCCCAGTCCACTCTTCGTCCATCCCAGGTTTCTCTGGTCACCCTCCCAGTGCTCTCAGTCCATCCCAGTCCCGCAGGTGTTGGTGCTTGGGGCTTGATGAGCTGGTGCCTGTCCGCAACGTGGAGCGGCTCAAACGGGACCTCAGGGTGAGGGGGGCGCGGATTTGGGGGGATCCTGGGGGTCCTGAGTTCTCGTGGAGGGGGTTTTTAGGGTTGTGGGGGGTCTGGGGGGAGTCCTGGGGGCTGCTTTGGGTGTTTTGGGGGGTATTCGGGAGGTTTGGGCGGCCCATTTGAGGCATCAAAGAACCTGAGGAGGGTTTTGATAGCTCCTGGAGGTGGAGGCGGCCGTGGGGGTGAGCTGGCTGTCCCAGGGGGTTCCTGACTGTCCCTCGATGTCCCTGGGGTGCCCTGGCTGTCACTTAGGTGTCCCTCGGGGTGCCCTGGCTGTCTCTAGGGTGCCCTGGTTTTCCCCTAGGTGTCCCTGGGGTGCCCTGGCTGTATCGTCAGTGTCCCTGGGGTGCCCTGACTGTCTCCTCCGTGTCCCTGGGGGTGCCCTGGGTGTCCCTGGGGTGCCCTGGCTGACCCCAAGGTGTCCCTTGGGGTGCCCAGAGTGTCCCTGGGAGGTCCCTGGCTGTCCCCTAGGGGTCTCTGGGGGTGCCCTGGCTGTCCCGTCAGTGTCTATGGGGGTGCCCTGCCTGTCCCTTAGATGTCCCTGGGGGTGCCCTGGCTGTCCCTAGGGTGCCCTGGCTGTGCCCTCGGTGTCTCTGGGGGTGCCCTGGCTGTCCCTAGGGTGCCATGCCTGTCCCTAAGGTGCCCTGGCTGTCCCCTTGGTGTCCCTGGGGGTGCCCTGGGTGTCCCTGGGGTGCCCTGGCTGTCCCCTAGGTGTCCCTGGGGGGGCTCTGGCTGTCCCCTAGGTGTCCCTGGGGGTGCCATGCCTGTCCCTAGGGTGCCCTGGCTGTCCCCTACGTGTCCCTGGGGGTGCCCTGGCTGTCCCCTAGGTGTCCCTGGGCGTGCCCATAGTGTCCCTGGCGTTCCCTGGCTGTCCCGTAGGTGTCCCTGAGGGTGCCCTGGCTGTCCTTAGGCTGCCCTGGCTGTCCCGTGAGTGTCCCTGGGGGTGCCCTGGCTCTCCCCTAGGGGTCTCTGAGGGTGCCCTGGGTGTCCCTGGCGTGCCCTGGCTGTCCCCTAGGTGTCCCTGGGGGTTCCCTGGCTGTGTCTGGGGTGCCCTGGGGGTGCCCTGGGTGTCCCTGGGGGTGCCCTGGGTGTCCCTGGGGTGCCCTGGCTGTGCCCAAGGTGTCACTGGGGGTGCCCCGGCTGTCCCCTAGGTTTCCCTGGGAGTGCCCTGGCTGTCCCTGGGAGTGACCAGGCTGTCCCCTAGGTGTCCCTGGGATGCCCTGGCTGTCTCGTCAGTGTCCCTGGGGGTGCCCTGGCTGTCCCTGGGGGTGCCCTGGCTGTCCCCTCGGTGGCCCTGGGGGTGCCCAGGCTGTCCCTAGGGGGCCCGGGGGTGCCCTGGGTGTCCCTGGGGGTGCACAGGGTGTCCCTGGGGTTCCCTGGCTGTCCCCTAGGTGTCCCTGGGGGGGCACTGGCTGTCCCCTAGGTGTCCTTGGGGGTGCCCTGGCTGTCCCCTAGGTGTCCCTGGGGTGCCCTGGATGTCCCTGGGGTGCCCTGGGGTGCCCTGGCTGTCCCCTAGGTGTCCCTGGGTGTGCCCCGGCTGTCCCCTAGGTGTCCCTGGGGGTGCCCTGGGTGTCCCTGGGGGTGCCCTGGCTGTCCCCTCGGTGTCCCTGGGGGTGCCCTGGCTGTCCTTAGGGTGCCCTGGCTGTCCCCAAGGTGTCCCTTGGCTGCCCTGGCTGTCCTCTAGGGGTCCTTGGGGGTGCCCTGCCTGTCCCCTAAGTGTCCTAGGGGGTGCCCTGGCTGTCCCCTAGGTGTCCCTGGGGGTGCCCCGGCTGTCCCCTAGGTGTCCCTGGGGGTGCCCTGGGTGTCCCTGGAGGTGCCCTGGCTGTCCCCTAGGTGTCCCTGGGGTGCCCTGGCTGTCCATAGGGTGCCCTGGCTGTCCCCAAGGTGTCCCTTGGCTGCCCTGGCTGTCCTCTAGGGATCCTTGGGGGTGCCCTGCCTGTCCCCTAAGTGTCCTAGGGGGTGCCCTGGCTGTCCCTAGGGTGCCCTGGCTGTGCCCTCGGTGTCTCTGGGGATGCCCTGGCTGTCCCTAGGGTGCCCTGGCTGTCCCTTAGGTGTCCCTGGGTGTGCCCTGCGTGTCTCTGGGGAGCCCTGGCTGTCCCCTAGGTGTCCCTGGGGGTGCCCTGGCTGTCCTTGGAGTGCCCTGGCTGTCCCCTCCGTGTCCCTGGGGGTGCCCCGGCTGTCCCCTAGGTGTCCCTGGGGGTGCCCTGGCTTTCTCGTCAGTGTCCGTGGGGGTGCCCTCGCTGTCCCTGGGGGTGCCCTGGCTGTCCCCTAGGTGTCCCTGGGGTGCCCTGCCTGTCCTCTAGGTGTGCCTGGGGGTGCCCCGGCTGTCCCCTCGGTGTCCCTGGGTGTGCCCTGCCTGTCCCCTAAGTGTCCTAGGGGGTGCCCTGGCTGTCTCTAGGGTGCCCTGGCTGTCCCTTAGGTGTCACTGGGTGTGCCCTGGGTGTCTCAGGCGTGCCCTGGCTGTCCCCTAGGTGTCCCTGGGGGTGCCCTGGGTGTCCCTCGGTGTGCACAGGGTGTCCCTGGGGTTCCCTGGCTGTCCCGTACGTGTCCCTGGGGGTGCCCTGGAGGTCCCCTAGGTGTCCCTGGGGGTGCCCTGGCTGTCCCCTAGGTGTCCCTCCGGGAGCCCAGGGTGTCCTCTCGGTGTCCCTGGGGTGCCCTGGCTGTCCCCTAGGTGTCCCTGGGGGCGCCTTGGCTGTCCTCTAGGTGTCCATGGGGATGCCCTGCCTGTCCCCTACGTGTCCCTGGGGTGCCCTGGCTGTCCCCTAGGTGTCCCTGGGGTTGCCCAGGCTGTCCCCTAGGTGTCCCTGGGGGTGCCCTGGGTGTCCCTGGGGGTGCCCTGGCTGTCCCCTAGGTGTCCCTGGGGGTGCCCTGGCTGTCCATAGGGTGCCCTGGCTGTCCCCAAGGTGTCCCTTGGCTGCCCTGGCTGTCCTCTAGGGGTCCTTGGGGGTGCCCTGCCTGCCCCCTAAGTGTCCTAGGGGGTGCCCTGGCTGTCCCTAGGGTGCCCTGGCTGTGCCCTCGTTGTCTCTGGGGGTGCCCTGGCTGTCCCTAGGGTGCCCTGGCTGTCCCCTAGGTGTCCCTGGGGGTGCCCTGGCTGTCCCTGTGGGTGCCCTGGCTGTCCCCTAGGTGTCCCTGCGGGAGCCAAGGGTGTCCTCTCGGTGTCCCTGGGGTGCCCTGGCTGTCCCCTAGGTGTCCCTGGGGGCGCCTTGGCTGTCCTCTAGGTGTCCATGGGGATGCCCTGCCTGTCCCCTACGTGTCCCTGGGGGTGCCCTGGCTGTCCCTAGAGTGCCCTGGCTGTCCCCTAGGTGTCCGTGGGGGTGCCCTGGCTGTCCCTAGGGTGCCCTGGCTGTCCCCTCGTGTCCCTGGGGGTGCCCTGCCTGTCCCCTAGGTGTTCTTGGGGGTGCCCTGGCTGTCCCTAGGGTGCCCTGGCTGTGCCCTACGTGTCCCTGGGTGTGCCCTGGCTGTGTCTGGGGTGCCCTGGGGTGCCCTGCGTGTCCCTGGAGGTGCACAGGGTGTCTCTGGGATGCCCTGGAGGTCCCCTAGGTGTCCCTGGGGGTGCCCTGGGTGTCCCTGGGGTGCCCTGGCTGTCCCCTAGGTGTCCCTGTGGGTGCCCCGGCTGACCCCTAGGTGTCCCTGGGGGTGCCCTGGAGGTCCCCCAGGTGTCCCTGGGGGTGCCCTGGGTGTCCCTGTGGGTGCCCTGGCTGTCCCTACATGTCCCTGGGGTGCCCTGGGCGCCCTGGGGTGCCCTGCCTGTCCCCTACGTGTCCCTGGCGGTGCCCTCGCTGTCCCTAGGCTGCCCTGGCTGTCCCCTAGGTGTCCCTGGAGGTGCCCTGCTTGTCCCCTAGGTGTCCCTGGGTGTGCCCTGGGTGTCCCTGGGGGTGCACAGGGTGTCCCTGGGGTTCCCTGGCTGTCCCCTAGGTGTCCCTGGGCGTGCCCTGGGTGTCCCTGGGGGTGCACATGGTGTCCCTGGGGTTCCCTGGCTGTCCCCAAGGTGTCCCTGGGGGGGCCCTGGCTGTCCCCTAGGTGTCCCTGGGGTTGCCCTGGCTGTCTCTGGGGTGTCCTGGGGGTGCCCTTGGTGTCCCTGGGGGTGCACAGGGTGTCCCTGGGGTGCCCTCGCTGTCCCCTAGGTGTCCCTGGGGGTGCCCTGGGTGTCCCCTCGGTGTCCCTGGGGGTGCCCTAGGTGTCCCTGGGGGTGCCCTGACTGTCCCTACGGTGCCCTGGCTGTCCCCTAGGTGTCCCTGGGGGTGCCCAGGGTGTCCCTGGGGTACCCTGGCTGTCCCCAAGGTGTCCCTGTGGGTGCCCAGAGTGTCCCTGGGGGTGCCCTGGCTGTGCCCTCGCTGTCCCTGGGGGTGGCCTGGCTGTCCCTAGAGTGCCCTGGCTGTCTCCTAGGTGTCCCTGGGGGTGCCCCGGCTGTCCCCTAGGTGTCCCTGGGGATGCCCTGGCTGTCCCTGGGGGTGCCCAGGCTGTCCCCTAGGTGTCCCTGGGTGTGCCCTGGGTGTCTCTGGGGAGCCCTGGCTGTCCCCTAGGTGTCCCTGGGGGTGCCCTGGGTGTCTCTAGGGTGCCCTGGGGGTGCCCTGGGTGCCCCTGGAGGTGCACAGGGTGTCCCAGGGTTGCACTGGCTGTCCCCTAGGTGTCCCTGGGGGTGCCCCGGCTGTCCCCTAGGTGTCCCTGGGGGCGCCCTGGGTGTCCCTGGGTGTGCCCCTGGGTGTCCCCTAGGTGTCCCTGGGAGTGCCCTGGCTGTCCATAGGGTGCCCTGGCTGTCCCCTGGGTGTCCCTGGGGTGCCCTGGCTGTCCCCTAGGTGTCCCTGGGAATGCCCTGGCTGTCCCTGGGGGTGCCCTGGCTGTGCCCTCGCTGTCCCTGGGGGTGGCCTGGCTGTCCCTGGAGTGCCCTGGCTGTCCCCTAGGTGTCCCTGGGGGTGCCCCGGCTGTCCCCTAGGTGTCCCTGGGGATGCCCTGGCTGTCCCTGGGGGTGCCCAGGCTGTCCCCTAGGTGTCCCTGGGGGTGCCCTGGGTGTCTCTGGGGAGCCCTGGCTGTCCCCTAGGTGTTCCTGGGGGTGCCCTGGGTGTCCCTGGGGGTGCACAGGGTGTCCCTGGGGGTGCCCTGGCTGTCCCTGGGGGTGCACAGGGTGTCCCTGGGGTTCCCTGACTGTCCCGTACGTGTCCCTGGGGGTGCCCTGGAGGTCCCCTAGGCGTCCCTGGGGGTGCCCTGGGTGTCCCTGGGGTGCCCTGGCTGTCCCCTAGCTGTCCCTGGGGGGGCCCTGGCTGTCTCCTAGGTGTCCCTGGGGGTGCCCTGGCTGTCCCTGTGGGTGCCCTGGCTGTCCCCTAGGTGTCCATGGGGTGGCCCTGGCTGTCCCCTTGGTGTCCCTGGGGGTGCCCAGGCTGTCCCCTTGGTGTCCCTGGGGGTGCCCTGGGTGTCCCTGGGGGTGCCCTGGCTGTCCCCTCGGTGTGACTGGGGGTGCCCTGCCTGTCCCCTAGGTGTCCCTCGGGGTGCCCTGGGTGTCTCTGGGGAGCCCTGGCTGTCCCCTAGGTGTCCATGGGGTGGCCCTGGCTGTCCCCTTGGTGTCCCTGGGGGTGCCCAGGCTATCCCCTTGGTGTCCCTGGGGGTGCCCTGGCTGTCCCTCGGGTGCCCTGGCTGTCCCTTAGGTGTCCCTGGGTGTGCCCTGGGTGTCTCTGGGGAGCCCTGGCTGTCCCCTAGGTGTCCCTGGGGGGGCCCTGGCTGTCCCTGGGGTTCCCTGGCTGTCCCCTACGTGTCCCTGGGGGTGCCCTGGGGGTCCCTGGAACGCCCTGACTGTCCCCTAGGTGTCCCTGGGACTGCCCTGGCTGTCCATAGGGTGCCCTGGCTGTCCCCTGGGTGTCCCTGGGGTGCCCTGGCTGTCCTCTAGGTGTCCCTGGGGGTGCCCTGAGTGTCCCTGGGGGTGCCCTGGCTGTCCCCTAAGTGTCCTAGGGGGTACCCTGGCTGTCCCTAGGGTGCCATGGCTGTCCCTTAGGTGTCCCTGGGTGTGCCCTGGGTGTCCCTGGGGAGCCCTGGCTGTCCCCTAGGTGTCCCTGGGGGGGCCCTGGCTGTCCCTGGGGTTCCCTGGCTGTCCCCTAGGTGTCCCTGGGGGTGCCCTGGCTGTCCCCTACGTGTCCCTGGGGGTGCCCTGGGTGTCCCTGGGATGCCCTGACTGTCCCCTAGGTGTCCCTGAGGGGGCCCTGGCTGTCTCCTAGGTGTCCCTGGGGGTGCCCTGGCTGTCCCTTAGGTGTCCCTGGGTGTGCCCTGGGTGTCTCTGGGGAGCCCTGGCTGTCCCCTAGGTGTCCCTGGGGGGGCCCTGGCTGTCCCTGGGGTTCCCTGGCTGTCCCCTAGGTGTCCCTGGGGGTGCCCCGGCTTTCCCCTCGGTGTCCCTGGGGGTGCCCTGCCTGTCCCCTAAGTGTCCTAGGGGGTGCCCTGTCTGTCCCTGGGGGTGCCCTGGCTGTGCCCTCGCTGTCCCTGGGGGTGGCCTGGCTGTCCCTAGAGTGCCATGGCTGTCCCCTAGGTGTCCCTGGGGGTGCCCCGGCTGTCCCCTAGGTGTCCCTGGGGATGCCCTGGCTGTCCCTGGGGGTGCCCAGGCTGTCCCCTAGGTGTCCCTGGGTGTGCCCTGGGTGTCTCTGGGGAGCCCTGGCTGTCCCCTAGGTGTCCCTGGGGGTGCCCTGGGTGTCCCTGGGGGTGCACAGGGTGTCCCTGGGGGTGCCCTGGCTGTCCCTGGGGGTGCACAGGGTGTCCCTGGGGTTCCCTGGCTGTCCCGTACGTGTCCCTGGGGGTGCCCTGGAGGTCCCCTAGGCGTCCCTGGGGGTGCCCTGGGTGTCCCTGGGGTGCCCTGGCTGGCCCCGAGCTGTCTCTGGGGGGGCCCTGGCTGTCTCCTAGGTGTCCCTGGGGGTGCCCTGGGTGTCCCTGGGGGTGCACAGGGTGTCCCTGAGGGTGCCCTTGCTGTCCCTGGGGGTGCACAGGGTGTCCCTGGGGTTCCCTGGCTGTTACGTACGTGTCCCTGGGGGTGCCCTGGAGGTCCCCTAGGCGTCCCTGGGGGTGCCCTGGGTGTCCCTGAGGGTGCCCTGGAGGTCCCCTAGGTGTCCCTGGGGGGGCCCTGGCTGTCCCTGTGGGTGCCCTGGCTGTCCCCTACGTGTCCCTGGGGTGCCCTGGGTGTCCCTGGGGTGCCCTGGGGTGCCCTGGCTGTCCCCTTGCTGTCCCTGGGGGGGCCCTGGCTGTCTCCTAGGTGTCCCTGGGGGTGCCCTGGCTGTCCCTGTGGGTGCCCTGGGGTGCCCTGGCTGTCCCCTAGGTGTCCATGGGGTGGCCCTGGCTGTCCCCTAGGTGTCCCTGGGGGTGCTCTGGCTGTCCCTGGGGGAGCCATGGCTGTCCCCTTGGTGTCCCTGGGGGTGCCCAGGCTGTCCCCTAGGTGTCCCTGGGGGTGCCCTGGGTGTCCCTGGTGGTGCCCTGGCTGTCCCTAGGGTGCCCTGGCTGTCCCCTCGGTGTGCCTGGGGGTGCCCTGGCTGTCTTCTAGGTGTCCTTTGGGGTGCCCTGACTGTCCCTAGGGTGCCCAGGCTGTGCCCTAGGTGTCGCTGGGTGTGCCCTGGGTGTCCCTGGGGGTGCACAGGGTGTCCCTGGGGTGCCCTGGCTGTCCCCTAGGTGTCCCTGGGGGTGCCCCGGCTGTCCCCTAGGTGTCCCTGGGGGTGCCCTGAGTGTCCCTGGGGGTGCCCTGGCTGTCCCCTAAGTGTCCTAGGGGGTACCCTGGCTGTCCCTAGGGTGCCATGGCTGTCCCTTAGGTGTCCCTGGGTGTGCCCTGGGTGTCCCTGGGGAGCCCTGGCTGTCCCCTAGGTGTCCCTGGGGGGGCCCTGGCTGTCCCTGGGGTTCCCTGGCTGTCCCCTAGGTGTCCCTGGGGGTGCCCTGGCTGTCCCCTACGTGTCCCTGGGGGTGCCCTGGGTGTCCCTGGGATGCCCTGACTGTCCCCTAGGTGTCCCTGAGGGGGCCCTGGCTGTCTCCTAGGTGTCCCTGGGGGTGCCCTGGCTGTCCCTTAGGTGTCCCTGGGTGTGCCCTGGGTGTCTCTGGGGAGCCCTGGCTGTCCCCTAGGTGTCCCTGGGGGGGCCCTGGCTGTCCCTGGGGTTCCCTGGCTGTCCCCTAGGTGTCCCTGGGGGTGCCCCGGCTTTCCCCTCGGTGTCCCTGGGGGTGCCCTAGGTGTCCCTGGGGTGCCCTGGCTGTCCTCTAGGTGTCCCTGGGGGTGCCCTGCCTGTCCCCCAAGTGTCCTAGGGGTTGCCCTGGCTGTCCCTAGGGTGCCCTGGCTGTGCCCTCGTTGTCTCTGGGGGTGCCCTGGCTGTCCCTGGGGTGCCCTGGCTGTCCCCTAGGTGTCCCTGGGAGTGCCCCAGCTGTCCCCTAGGTGTCCCTGGGGGTGCCCTGAGTGTCCCTGGGGGTGCCCTGGCTGTCCCCTAAGTGTCCTAGGGAGTATCCTGGCTGTCCCGAGGGTTCCCTGGCTGTCCCATAGGTGTCCCTGGGGGGGCCCTGGCTTTCCCTGTGGGAGCCAAGGCTGTCCCTGGGGGTGCCCTGGCTGTCCCCTAGGTGTCCCTGAGGAGGCCCTGGCTGTCTCCTAGGTGTCCCTGGGCTGTCCCTGGGGTTCCCTGGCTGTCCCCTAGGTGTCCCTGGGGGGGCCCTGGCTGTCCCCTAGGTGACCCTGGGTGTGCCCTGGGTGTCCCTGGGGGTGCACAGGGTGTCCCTGGGGTTCCCTGGCTGTCCACTAGGTGTCCCTGGGGGGGCCCTGGCTGTCCCCTAGGTGTCCCTGGGGGTGCCCTGGGTGTCCCTGGGGGTGCCCAGGGTGACCCTGGGGTTCCCTGTCTGTCCCCAAGGTGTCCCTGGGGGTGCCCTGGGTGTCCCTGGGGTTCCCTGGCTGTCCCGTACGTGTCCCTGGGGTGCCCTGGCTGTCCCCTACGTGTCCCTGGGGGTGCCCCGGCTGTCCCCTAGGTGTCCCTGGGTGTGCCCTGGGTGTCCCTGGGGGTGCACAGGGTGTCCCTGGGGTTCCCTGGCTGTCCCGTTCGTGTCCCTGGGGGTGCCCTGGAGGTCCCCTAGGCGTCCCTGGGGGTGCCCTGGGTGTCCCTGGGGTGCCCTGGCTCTCCCCTACGTGTCCCTGGGGTGCCCTGGATGTCCCTGGGGCGCCCTGGGGTGCCCTGGCTGTCCCCTAGGTGTCCATGGGGGGCCCTGGCTGTCTCCTAGGTGTCCCTGGGGTGCCCTGGGTGTCCCTGGGGTGCCCTGGGGTGCCCTGGCTGTCCCCTAGGTGTCCATGGGGAGCCCTGGCTCTCCCCTAGGTGTACCTGGGGGTGCTCTGGCTGTCCCTGGGGGAGCCATGGCTGTCCCCTTTGTATCCCTGGGGGTGCCCAGGCTGTCCCCTAGGTGTCCCTGGGGGTGCCCTGGGTATCCCTGGGGGTGCCCTGGCTGTCCCTAGGGTGCCCTGGCTGTGCCCCAGGTGTCGCTGGGTGTGCCCTGGGGTGCCCCGGCTGTCCCCTAGGTGTCCCTGGGGGTGCCCTGAGTGTCCCTGGGGGTGCCCTGGCTGTCCCTTATGTGTCCTAGGGGGTACCCTGGCTGTCCCTAGGGTGCCCTGGCTGTCCCTTAGGTGTCCCTGGGTGTGCCCTGGGTGTCTCTGGGGAGCCCTGAGTGTCCCCTAGGTGTCCATGGGGGGGCCCTGGCTGTCCCTGGGGGAGCCATCGCTGTCCCTGGGGGTGCCCTGCCTGTCCCCTAGGTGTCCCTGGGAGGGTCCTGGCTGTCTCTGGGGTTCCCTGGCTGTCCCCTAGGTGTCCCTGGGGGTGCCCTGGCTGTCTCTTGGGTGCCCTGGGGGTGCCCTGGGTGTCCCTGGAGGTGCACAGGGTGTCCCTGGGGTGCCCTGGAGGTCCCCTAGGTGTCCCTGGGGGTGCCCTGGGTGTCCCTGGGCTGCCCTGGCTGTCCCCTAGGTGTCCCTGGGGGTGCCCCGGTTGTCCCCTAGGTGTCCCTGGGGGTGCCCTGGCTGTCCCTGGGGGTGCCCAGGCTGTTCCCCATGTGTCCCTGGGATGCCCTGGCTGTCTCGTCAGTGTCCCTGGGGGTGCCCTGGCTGTCCCTGGGGGTGCCCCGGCTGTCCCCTAGGTGTCCCTGGGGTGCCCTGCCTGTCCTCTAGGTGTCCCTGGGGGTGCCCTGGCTGTCCCCTCGGTGGCCCTGGGGGTGCCCTGGCTGTCCATAGGGTGCCCTGGCTGTCCCTTAGGTGTCCCTGGGTGTGCCCTGGGTGTCTCTGGGGTGCCCTGCCTGTCCCCTAGGTGTCCCTGGGGGTGCCCTGGGTGTCCCTGGGGGTGCACAGGGTGTCCCTGGGGTTCCCTGGCTGTCCCCTAAGTGTCCTTGGGGGGGCCCCGACTGTCCCCTAGGTGTCCCTGGGTGTGCCCTGGGTGTCCCTGGGGAGCCCTGGCTGTCCCCTAGGTGTCCCTGGGGGGGCCCTGGCTGTCCCCTATGTGTCCCTGAGGGTGCCCTGGCTGTCCCTGGGGGTGCACAGGGTGTCCCTGGGGTTCCCTGGCTGTCCCGTACGTGTCCCTGGAGGTGCCCTGGAGGTCCCCTTGGTGTCCCTGGGGGTGCCCTGGGTGTCCCTGGGGTGCCCTGGCTGTCCCCTCGGTGTCCCTGGGGGGGGCCCTGGCTGTCTCCTAGGTGTCCCTGGGGGTGCCCTGGGCGTCCCTAGGGTGCCCTGTGGGTGCCCTGGCTGTCCCTAGGGTGTCTCTTGGGTGCCCTGGGTGTCCCTGGGTGACCTGGGGAGCCTTGGCTGTCCTCTAGTATCCCTGGAGGTGCCCTGCCTGTCCCCTACGTGTACCTGGGGGGTGCCCTCGCTGTCCCTGGGGGTGCCCTGGCTGTCCCCTAGGTGTCCCTGGGGGCGCCCTGGCTGTCCCTTAGGTGTCCCTGGGGGGTGCCCTGGCTGTCCCTAGGGTGCCCTGGCTGTCCCCTCGGTGTCCCTGGGGGTGCCCTGCCTTTCCCCTAGGTGTCTCTTGGGGTGCCCTGGCTGTCCTCTAGGTGTCCCTGGGGGGTGCCCTGGGTGTCCCTAGGGGTGCCCCTGGCTGTCCCCTAGGTGTCCCTTGGGGTGCCCTGCCTGTCCCCTAAGTGTCCTAGGGGGTGCCCTGGCTGTGCCCTCGGTGTCTCTGGGGCTGCCCTGGCTGTCCCTAGGGTGCCCTGGCTGTCCCTTAGGTGTCCTTGGTGTGCCCTGGGTGTCTCTGGGGCGCCCTGGCTGTCCCCCTAGGTGTCCCTCGGGGGTGCCCAGGGTGTCTCGGGGGTGCCCAGGGTGTCCCTGGGGTTCTCTGGCTGTCCCGTAGGTGTCCCTGGGGGTGCCCTGAGTGTCCTGGGGGTGCACAGGGTGTCCCCTAAGTGTCCTAGGGGGTATCCTGGCTGTCCGAGGGTGCCCTGGCTGTCCCATAGGTGTCCCTGGGGGGGCCCTGGCTGTCCCTGTGGGAGCCATGGCTGTCCCTGGGGGTGCCCTGCTGTCCCCTAGGTGTCCCTGGGGGGCTCCTGGCTGTCTCTCTGGGGTTCCCTGACTGTCCCCTAGGTGTCCCTGAGGGGGCCCTGGCTGTCTCCTAGGTGTCCCTGGGTTGTCTCTGGGGTTCCCTGGCTGTCCCCTAGGTGTCCCTGGGGGGGCCCTGGCTGTCCCCTAGGTGACCCTGGGTGTGCCTGGGGTGTCCCTGGGGGTGCACAGGGTGTCCCTGGGGTTCCCTGACTGTCCACTAGGTGTCCCTGGGGGTGCCCCGGCTGTCCCCTAGGTGTCCCTGGGTGTGCCCTGGGTGTCCCTGGGGGTGCACAGGGTGTCCCTGGGGTTCCCTGGCTGTCCCGTACGTGTCCCTGGGGGTGCCCTGGAGGTCCCCTAGGCGTCCCTGGGGGTGCCCTGGGTGTCCCTGGGGTTCCCTGGCTGTCCCCTAGCTGTCCCTGGGGGTGCCCTGGCTGTCTCCTAGGTGTCCCTGGGGGTGCCCTGGCTGTCCCTGTGGGTGCCCTGGCTGTCCCCTACGTGTCCCTGAGGTGCCCTGGGTGTCCCTGGGGTGCCCTGGGGTGCCCTGGCTGTCCCCTCGGTGTCCATGGTGTGGCCCTGGCTGTCCCCTAGGTGTCCCTGGGGGTGCTCTGGCTGTCCCTGGGGGAGCCATGGCTGTCCCCTTGGTGTCCCTGGGGGTGCCCAGGCTGTCCCCTAGGTGTCCCTGGGCGTGCCCTGGGTGTCCCTGGGGTTTCCCTGGCTGCCCCTAGGGTGCCCTGGCTGTCCCCTCGGTGTGCCTGGGGGTGCCCTGCCTGTCCCCTAGGTGTCCTTGTGGGTGCCCTGGCTGTCCCTAGGGTGCCCTGGCTGTGCCCTAGGTGTCGCTGGGTGTGCCCTGGGTGTCCCTGGGGGTGCACAGGGTGTCCCTGGGGTGCCCTGGCTGTCCCCTAGGTGTCCCTGGGGGTGCCCCGGCTGTCCCCTAGGTGTCCCTGGGGGTGCCCTGAGTGTCCCTGGGGGCGCCCCGGGCTGTCCCCTAAGTGTCCTAGGGGGTACCCTGGCTGTCCCTAAGGTGCCCTGGCTGTCCCTTAGGTGTCCCTGGGTGTGCCCTGGGTGTCTCTGGGGAGCCCTGGCTGTCCGCTAGGTGTCCCTGGGAGGGTCCTGGCTGTCTCTGGGGTTCCCTGGCTGTCCCCTAGGTGTCCCTGGGGGTGCCCTGGCTGTCTCTGGGGTTCCCTGGGGGTGCCCTGGGTGTCCCTGGGGTGCCCTGGCTGTCCCCTAGGTGTCCCTGGGGGTGCCCCGGTTCTCCCCTAGGTGTCCCTGGGGGTGCCCTGGCTGTCCCTGGGGGTGCCCAGCCTGTTCCCCAAGTGTCCCTGGGATGCCCTGCCTGTCTCGTCAGTGTCCCTGGGGGTGCCCTGGCTGTCCCTGGGGGTGCCCCGGCTGTCCCCCTAGGTGTCCCTGGGGTGCCCTGCCTGTCCTCTAGGTGTCCCTGGGGGTGCCCTGGGTGTCCCTGGGGTGCCCTGGAAGTACCCTGGCTGTCCCTGGAGGTGCCCTGCCTGTCCCTTAGGTGTCCCTGGGGGTGCCCTGGCTGTCCTTTGGGTGCCCTGGCTGTGCCCTCAGTGTCTCTGGTGGTGCCCTAGGTGTCCCTGGGGCTGCCCTGGGTGTCTCTGGGGTGCCCTGGCTGTCCCCTAGGTGTCCCTGGGGTGCCCCAGGTGTCCCTGGGGGTGCCCTGGCTGTCCCTAGGGTGCCCTGGCTGTCCCCTAGTTGTCCCTGGGGGTGCCCTGGGTGTCCCTAGGGTGCCCTGGCTGTCCCCAAGGTGTCCCCTGGGGGTGCCTAGAGTGTCCCTGGGAGTGCCCTGGCTGTCCCCTAGCGGTCTCTGGGGGTGCCCTGGCTGTCCCCTAGGTGTCCCTGGGGGTGCCCTGGGTGTCCCTAGGGTGCCCTGGCTATTCCCTAGGTGGCCCTGGGGGTGCCCTGGCTGTCCCTAGGGTGCCCTGGCTGTCCCCTAGGTGTCCCTGGGGGTGTCCTGAGTGTCCCTGGGGGTGCCCTCGCTATCCCTGGGGTTCCCTTGCTGTCCCCTAGGCGGCCCTTGGGGTGCCCTGGGTGTCCCCGGGGGTGCCCTCGCTGTCCCCTAGGTGTCCCTGGGGGTGCCC
The DNA here is from genome assembly GCF_029207755.1 of Chamaea fasciata. Lineage (NCBI taxonomy): Eukaryota > Metazoa > Chordata > Aves > Passeriformes > Sylviidae > Chamaea > Chamaea fasciata. The sequence continues at coordinate 63,846 of NW_027094447.1, forward strand.
TGGGTGTCCCCTCGGTGTCCCTGGGGGTGCCCTAGGTGTCCCTGGGGGTGCCCTGCCTGTCCCTACGGTGCCCTGGCTGTCCCCTAGATGTCCCTGGGGGTGCCCTGGGTGTCCCTGGGGTACCCTGGCTGTCCCCAAGGTGTCCCTGTGGGTGCCCAGAGTGTCCCTGGAAGTGCCCTGGCTGTTCCCTAAATGTCCCTGGGGGTGCCCTGGCTGTCCCCTAGGTGTCCCTGGGGGTGCCCTGCCTGTCCCTGGGGTGCCCTGGCTGTCCCCAAGGTGTCCCTGTGGGTGCCCAGAGTGTCCCTGGGAGTGCCCTGGCTGTCTCCTAGGTTTCCTTGGGGGTGCCCTAGGTGTCCCTGGGGGTGCCCTGGGTGTCCCTGGGGGTGCCCTGGCTGTCCCCTAGGTGTCCCTGGGGTGCCCTGACTGTCCCTAGATGTCCCTCGGGGTGCCCTGGCTGTCCCTAGGGTGCCCTGGCTGTCGCCTAGGTGTCCCTGGGGTGCCCTGACTGTCCCTAGGTGTCCCTGGGGGTGCCCTGGGTGTCCCTGGGGTGCCCTGGGGGTACCCTGGCTGTCCCTGGAGGTGCCCTGCCTGTCCCTTAGGTGTCCCTGGGGGTGCCCTGGCTGTCCTTTGGGTGCCCTGGCTGTGCCCTCAGTGTCTCTGGGGGTGCCCTAGGTGTCCATGGAGGTGCCCTGGCTGTCCCTGGGCTGCCCTACCTGTCCCCTAGGTGTCCCTGGGGGTGCCCTGCGTGTCCCTGGGGGTGCACAGGGTGTCACTGGGGTTCCCTGCCTGTCCCGTACGTGTCCCTGGGGGTGCCCTGCCTGTCCCCTAGGTGTCCCTGGGGCTGCCCTGGGTGTCCCTGGGGTGCCCTGGCTGTCCCCTAGGTGTCCCTGGGGGTGCCCTGGCTGTCCCCTAGGTGTCCCTGGGGGTTCCCTGGCTGTCCCAGGAGTGCCCTGGCTGTCCCATACGTGTCCCTGGGGGTGCCCCGGCTGTCCCCTAGGTGTCCCTGGGGGTGCCCTGGGTGTCCCTGGGGTGCCCTGACTGTCCCCTAGGTGTCCCTGGGGGGGCCCTGGCTGTCTCCTAGGTTCCCCTGGAAGTGCCCTGGCTGCTCCTGTGGGTGCCCTGGCTGTCCCCTAGGTGTCCCTGGGGTGCCCTGCCTGTCCTCTAGGTGTCCCTGGGGGTGCCCTGGCTGTCCCCTCGGTGTCCCGGGGGGTGCCCTGCCTGTCCCCTAGGTGTCCTTGGGGGTGCCTTGGCTGTCCCTAGGGTGCCCTGGCTGTGCCCTAGGTGTCGCTGGGTGTGCCCTGGGTGTCCCTGGGGGTGCACAGGGTGTCCCTGGGTTGCCCTGGCTGTCCCCTAGGTGTCCCTGGGAGTGCCCCGGCTGTCCCCTAGGTGTCCCTGGGGGTGCCCTGAGTGTCCCTGGGGGTGCCCTGGCTGTCCCCTAAGTGTCCTAGGGGGTACCCTGGCTGTCCCGAGGGTGCCCTGGCTGTCCCATAGGTGTCCATGGGGGTGCCCTGCCTGTCCCTTAGGTGTCCCTGGGGGGCTCCTGGCTGTCTCTGGGTTTCCCTGACTGTCCCCTAGGTGTCCCTGAGGGGGCCCTGGCTGTCTCCTAGGTGTCCCTGGGGTGTCCCTGGGGTTCCCTGGCTGTCCCCTAGGTGTCCCTGGGGGGGCCCTGGCTGTCCCCTAGGTGACCCTGGGTGTGCCCTGGGTGTCCCTGGGGGTGCACGGGGTGTCCCTGGGGTTCCCTGGCTGTCCCGTACGTGTCCCTGGGGGTGCCCTGGAGGTCCCCTAGGCGTCCCTGGGGGTGCCCTGGGTGTCCCTGGGGTGCCCTGGCTGTCCCCTAGGTGTCCCTGGGGGGGCCCTGGCTGTCTCCTAGGTGTCCCTGGGGGTGCCCTGGCTGTCTCTGGGGTGCCCTGGGGGTGCCCTGGGTGTCCCTGGAGATGCACAGGGTGTCCCTGGGGTGCCCTGGAGGTCCCCTAGGTGTCCCTGGGGGTGCCCTGGGTGTCCCTGGGCTGCCCTGGCTGTCCCCTAGGTGTCCCTGGGGGTGCCCCGGTTGTCCCCTAGGTGTCCCTGGGGGTGCCCTGGGTGTCCCTGGGGGTGCACAGGGTGTCCCTGGGGTTCACTGGCTGTCCCCTAGGTGTCCCTGGGGGGGCCATGGCTGTCCCCAAGGTGTCCCTGGGGGTGCCCTGGCTGTCCCTGGGGGTGCACAGGGTGTCCCTGGGGTTCCCTGGCTGTCCCGTACGTGTCCCTGGCGGTGCCCTGGAGGTCCCCTAGGCTTCCCTGGGGGGGCCATGGATGTCTCCTAGGTGTCCCTGGGGGTGCCCTGGCTGTCCCCTAGGTGTCCCTGGGGGGGCCCTGGCTGTCTCCTAGGTGTCCCTGGGGCTGCTCTGGCTGTCCCTGGGGGAGCCATGGCTGTCCCCTAGGTGTCCCTGGGAGGGCCCTGGCTGTCCCCTAGGTGTCCCTGGGGGTGCCCTGGGTGTCCCTGGGGTGCCCTGACTGTCCCCTAGGTGTCCCTGGGGGGGGCCCTGGCTGTCTCTGGGGTGCCCTGGCTGTCCCCTACGTGTCCCTGAGGGTGCCCTGGCTGTCCCTGGAGTGCCCTGGCTGTCCCCTAGGTGTCCCTGGGGGTGCCCAGGCTGTCCCCTAGGTGTCCCTGGGGGTGCCCTGGGTGTCCCTGGAGTGCCCTGACTGTCCCCTAGGTGTCCCCGGGGGTGCCCTGCCTGTCCCCTAAGTGTCCTAGGGGGTGCTCTGGCTGTGCCCTCGGTGTCTCTGGGGGTGCCCTGGCTGTCCCTAGGGTGCCCTGGCTGTCCCTTAGGTGTCCCTGGGTGTGCCCTGGGTGTCCCTGGGGGGGCCCTGGCTGTCCCCTAGGTGTCCCTGGGGGTGCCCTGGCTGTCTCTGGGGTGCCCTGGGGGTGGCCTGGGTGTCCCTGGGGGAGCACAGGGTGTCCCTGGGGGTGCCCTGGCTGTCCCTGGGGGTGCATAGGGTGTCCCTAGGGTTCCCTGCCTGTCCCGTACCTGTCCCCGGGGGTGCCCTGGAGGTCCCCTAGGCGTCCCTGGGGGTGACCTGGGTGTCCCTGGGTTGCCCTGGCTGTCCCCTATGTGTCCATGGGGGGGACCTGGCTGTCCCCTAGGTGTCCCTGGGGGTGCTCTGGCTGTCCGTGTGGGAGCCATGGCTGTCCCCTTGGTGTCCCTGGGGGTGCCCAGGCTGTCCCCTAGGTGTCCCTGGGGGTGCCCTCGGTGTCCCTGGGGGTGCCCTGCCTGTCCCCTAGGTGTCCTTGGGGGTGCCCTGGCTGTCCCCTAGGTGTCCCTGGGGGTGACCTGGGTGTCCCTGGGGGTGCACAGTGTGTCCCTGGGGTTCCTTGGCTGTCCCGTACGTGTCCCTGGGGGTGCCCTGGAGGTCCCCCAGGTGTCCCTGGTGGTGCCCTGGGTGTCCCTGTGGGTGCCCTGGCTGTCCCTACGTGTCCCTGGGGTTCCCTGGGTGTCCCTGGGGTGCCCTGGGGCGCCCTGCCTGTCCCCTAGGTGTCCCTGGGGGTGCCCTCGCTATCCCTAGGCTGCCCTGGCTGTCCCCTAGGTGTCCCTGGGGGTGCCCTGCTTGTCCCCTAGATGTCCTTGGGGGTGCCCTGGCTGTCCATGGGGTGCCCTGGCTGTCCCCTAGGTGTCTCTGGGGGTGCCCCGGTTGTCCACTAGGTGTCCCTGGGGGTGCCCTGGCTGTCCCTGGGGGTGCCCAGGCTGTCCCCTAGGTGTCCCTGGGATGCCCTGGCTGTCTCGTCAGTGTCCCTGGGGGTGCCCTGGCTGTCCCTGGAAGTGCCCCGGCTGTCCCCTAGGTGTCCCTGGGGGTGCCCTGCCTGTCCCCTAGGTGTCCTTGGGGATGCCCTGGCTGTCCCTAGGGTGCCCTGGCTGTGCCCTAGGTGTCGCTGGGTGTGCCCTGGGTGTCCCTGGGGGTGCACAGGGTGTCCCTGGGGTGCCCTGGCTGTCCCCTAGGTGTCCCTGGGGGTGCCCCGGCTTTCCCCTAGGTGTCCCTGGTGGTGTCCTGAGTGTCCCTGGAAGTGCCCTGGCTGTCCCCTAAGTGTCCTAGGGGGTACCCTGGCTGTCCCTAGGGTGCCCTGGCTCTCCCTTAGGTGTCCCTGAGTGTGTCCTGGGTGTCTCTGGGGAGCCCTGGCGGTCCCCTAGGTGTCCCTGGGGGGGCCCTGGCTGTCCCTGGGGTGCCCTGTCTGTCCCCTAGGTGTCCCTGAGGGGGCCCTGGCTGTCCCCTAGGTGTCCCTGGGGGTTCCCTGGCTGTCCCCTAGGTGTCCCTGGGGGTGCCCTGCCTGTCCTCTAGGTGTCCCTGGGGGTGCCCCGGCTGTACCCTCCGTGTCTCTGGGGGTGCCCTGGCTGTCCCTAGGGTGCCCTGGCTGTCCCTTAGGTGTCCCTGGGTGTGCCCTGGGTGTCTGTGGGTGCCCTGGCTGTCCCCTAGGTGTCCCTGGGGGTGCCCTGGGTGTCCCTGGGGGTGCACAGGGTGTCCCTGGGGTGCCCTGGCTGTTCTCTAGGTGTCCCTGGGGGTGCCCTGGGTGTCCCTGGGGGCGCCCTGGCTGTCCCCTAGGTGTCCCTGCAGGTGCCCTGCCTGTCCCCTAAGTGTCCAAGGGGGTGCCCTGGCTGTGCCCTTGGTGTCTCTGGGGGTGCCCTGGCTGTCCCTAGGGTGCCCTGGCTGTCCCTTAGGTGTCCCTGGGTGTGCCCTGGGTGTCTCTGGGGTGCCCTGGCTGTCCCCTAGGTGTCCCTGGAGGTGCCCTGGGTGTCTCTGGGGGTGCCCAGGGTGTCCCTGGGGGTGCCCTGGCTGTCCCGTATGTGTCCCTGGAGGTCTCCTAGGTGTCCCTGGGGGTGCCCTCGCTGTCCCTGGGGTGCCCTTGCTGTCCCCTAGGCGGCCCTGGGGTTGCCCTGGGTGTCCCCGGGGGTGCCCTCGCTGTCCCCTAGGTGTCCCTGGGGGTGCCCTGGCTGTCTTTAGGGTTCCCTGGCTGTCCCCTAGGTGTCCCTGGGGGTGCCCTAGGTGTCCTTGGGGGTGCCCTGGCTGTCCCTAGGGTGCCCTGGCTGTCCCCTAGGGATCTCTGGGGTTGCCCTGGCTGTCCCCTAGGTGTCCCTGGGGGTGCCTTGGGTGTCCCTGGGGTACCCCGGCTGTCCCCAAGGTGTCCCTGTGGGTGCCCAGAGTGTCCCTGGGAGTGCCCTGGCTGTCCCCTAAATGTCCCTGGGGGTGCCCTGGCTGTCCCCTAGGTGTCCCTGGGGGTGCCCTGCCTGTCTCTGGGATGCCCTGCCTGTCCCCTAGGTGTCCCTGGGGAGGCCTGGCTGTCCCCTAGGTGTCCCTGGGGGTGTCCTAGGTGTCCCTGGGGTTCCGTGGGTGTCCCTGGGGTGCCCTGGCTGTCCCCAAGGTGTCCCTGTGGGTGCCCAGAGTGTCCCTGGGAGTGCCCTGGCTGTCCCCTAGGGGTCTCTGGGGGTGCCCTGGCTGTCCCGTACGTGTCCCTGGGGGTGCCCTGGAGGTCCCCTTGGTGTCCCTGGGGGTGCCCTGGGTGTCCCTGGGGTTCCCTGGCTGTCCCCTAGGTGTCCCCTAGGTGTCCCTGGGGTGCCCTGGCTGTTCTCTAGGTGTCCCTGGGGGTGCCCTGGGTGTCCCTGGGGGCGCCCTGGCTGTCCCCTAGGTGTCCCTGCAGGTGCCCTGCCTGTCCCCTAAGTGTCCAAGGGGGTGCCCTGGCTGTGCCCTTGGTGTCTCTGGGGGTGCCCTGGCTGTCCCTAGGGTGCCCTGGCTGTCCCTTAGGTGTCCCTGGGTGTGCCCTGGGTGTCTCTGGGGTGCCCTGGCTGTCCCCTAGGTGTCCCTGGAGGTGCCCTGGGTGTCTCTGGGGGTGCCCAGGGTGTCCCTGGGGGTGCCCTCGCTGTCCCTGGGGTGCCCTTGCTGTCCCCTAGGCGGCCCTGGGGTTGCCCTGGGTGTCCCCGGGGGTGCCCTCGCTGTCCCCTAGGTGTCCCTGGGGGTGCCCTGGGTGTCCCCTCGGTGTCCCTGGGGGTGCCCTGGCTGTCTTTAGGGTTCCCTGGCTGTCCCCTAGGTGTCCCTGGGGGTGCCCTAGGTGTCCTTGGGGGTGCCCTGGCTGTCCCTAGGGTGCCCTGGCTGTCCCCTAGGGATCTCTGGGGTTGCCCTGGCTGTCCCCTAGGTGTCCCTGGAGGTGCCTTGGGTGTCCCTGGGGTACCCCGGCTGTCCCCAAGGTGTCCCTGTGGGTGCCCAGAGTGTCCCTGGGAGTGCCCTGGCTGTCCCCTAAATGTCCCTGGGGGGTGCCCTGGCTGTCCCCTAGGTGTCCCTGGGGGTGCCCTGCCTGTCCCTGGGATGCCCTGCCTGTCCCCTAGGTGTCCCTGGGGAGGCCTGGCTGTCCCCTAGGTGTCCCTGGGGGTGTCCTAGGTGTCCCTGGGGGTGCCCTGGGTGTCCCTGGGGTGCCCTGGCTGTCCCCAAGGTGTCCCCTGTGGGTGCCCAGAGTGTCCCTGGGAGTGCCCTGGCTGTCCCCTAGGGGTCTCTGGGGGTGCCCTGGCTGTCCCGTCAGTGTCCCTGGGGGTGCCCTGCCTGTCCCCTTGGTGTCCCTGGGGGTGTCCTGCCTTCCCCTAGGTGTCCCTGGGGGTGCCCTAGGTGTCCCTGGGGGTGCCCGGGGCGTCCCTGGGGTGCCCTGGCTGTCCCCAAGGTGTCCCTGTGGGTTCCCAGAGTGTCCCTGCTAGTGCCCTGGCTCTCCCCTAGAGGTCTCTGGGGCTGCCCTGGCTGTCCCGTCAGTGTCCCTGGGGGTGCCCTGCCTGTCCCCTAGGTGTCCCTGGGGGTACCCTGGGTGTCCCTGGGGGTGCACAGGGTGTCAATGGGGTTCCCTGGCTGTCCCGTACGTGTCCCTGGGGGTGCCCTGGAGGTCCCCTTGGTGTCCCTGGGGGTGCCCTGGGTGTCCCTGGGGTTCCCTGGCTGTCCCCTAGGTGTCCCTGGGGTGCCCTGGCTGTTCTCTAGGTGTCCCTGGGGGTGCCCTGGGTGTCCCTGGGGGCGCCCTGGCTGTCCCCTAGGTGTCCCTGCAGGTGCCCTGCCTGTCCCCTAAGTGTCCAAGGGGGTGCCCTGGCTGTGCCCTTGGTGTCTCTGGGGGTGCCCTGGCTGTCCCTAGGGTGCCCTGGCTGTCCCTTAGGTGTCCCTGGGTGTGCCCTGGGTGTCTCTGGGGTGCCCTGGCTGTCCCCTAGGTGTCCCTGGAGGTGCCCTGGGTGTCTCTGGGGGTGCCCAGGGTGTCCCTGGGGGTGCCCTGGCTGTCCCGTATGTGTCCCTGGAGGTCTCCTAGGTGTCCCTGGGGATGCCCTGGTTGTCCCTGGGGTGCCCTGACTGTCCCCTAGGTGTCCCTGGGGGGGCCCTGGCTGTCTCTGGGGTGCCCTGGCTGTCCCCTACGTGTCCCTGAGGGTGCCCTGGCTGTCCCTGGAGTTCCCTGGCTGTCCCCTAGGTGTCCCTGGGGGTGCCCAGGCTGTCCCATAGGTGTCCCTGGGGGTGCCCTGGGTGTCCCTGGGGTGCCCTGACTGTCCCCTAGGTGTCCCTGGGGGGGCCCTGGCTGTCTCATAGGTCTCCCTGGAAGTGCCCTGGCTGTCCCTGTGGGTGCCCTGGCTGTCCCCTAGGTGTCCCTGGGGTTGCCCTGCCCCTCCTCTAGGTGTCCCTCGGGGTGCCCTGGCTGTCCCCTAGGTGTCCCTGGGGGTGCCCTGGGTGTCCCTGGGGGTGCCCCTGGCTGTCCCCTAGGTGTCCCTGGGGGTGCCCTGGGTGTCCCTGGGGGTGCACAGGGTGTCCCTGGGGTTCCCTGGCTGTCCCCAAGGTGTCCCTGGGGGGGCCCTGGCTGTCCCCTAGGTGTCCCTGGGAGTGCCCTGGCTGTCTCTGGGGTGCCCTGGGGGTGGCCTGGGTGTCCCTGGGGGTGCACAGGGTGTCCCTGGGGGTGCCCTGGCTGTCCCTGGGGGTGCACAGGGTGTCCCTAGGGTTCCCTGGCTTTCTTGTACGTGTCCCCGGGGGTGCCCTGGAGGTCCCCTAGGCGTCCCTGGGGGTGACCTGCGTGTCCCTGGGGTGCCCTGGCTGTCCCCTAGCTGTCCCTGGGGGGGCCCTGGCTGTCTCCTAGGTGTCCCTGGGGGTGCCCTGGCTGTCCCTGTGGGTGCCCTGGCTGTCCCCTACGTGTCCGTGGGGTGCCCTGGGTGTCCCTGGCGTGCCCTGGGGTGCCCTGGCTGTCCCCTTTGTGTCCATGGGGGGGGACCTGGCTGTCCCCTAGGTGTCCCTGGGGGTGCTCTGGCTGTCCGTGTGGGAGCCATGGCTGTCCCCTTGGTGTCCCTGGGGGTGCCCAGGCTGTCCCCTAGGTGTCCCTGGAGGTGCCCTCGGTGTCCCTGGGGGTGCCCTGCCTGTCCCCTAGGTGTCCTTGGGGGTGCCCTGGCTGTCCCTAGGGTGCCCTGGCTGTGCCCTAGGTGTCGCTGGGTGCGCCCTGGGTGTCCCTGGGGGTGCACAGGGTGTCCCTGGGGTGCCCTGGCTGTCCCCTAGGTGTCCATGGGGGTGCCCGGGCTGTCCCCTAGGTGTCCCTGGGGGTGCCCTGAGTGTCCCTGGGGGTGCCCTGGCTGTCCCCTAAGTGTCCTAGGGGGTGCCCCTGGCTGTCCCTAGGGTGTCCTGGCTGTCCCTTAGGTGTCCCTGGGGGGGCTCTGGCTGTCCCTGGGGGTGCCCTGCCTGTCCCCTAGGTGTCCCTGGGGGGGTCATGGCTGTCTCTGGGGTTCCCTGGCTGTCCCCTAGGTGTCCCTGGGGGTGCCCTGGCTGTCCCTAGGGTGCCCTGGCTGTCCCTTAGGTGTCCCTGGGTGTGCCCTGGGTGTCTGTGGGTGCCCTGGCTGTCCCCTAGGTGTCCCTGGGGGTGCCCTGGGTGTCCCTGGGGGTGCACAGGGTGTCCCTGGGGTGCCCTGGCTGTTCTCTAGGTGTCCCTGGGGGTGCCCTGGGTGTCCCTGGGGGCGCCCTGGCTGTCCCCTAGGTGTCCCTGCAGGTGCCCTGCCTGTCCCCTAAGTGTCCAAGGGGGTGCCCTGGCTGTGCCCTTGGTGTCTCTGGGGGTGCCCTGGCTGTCCCTAGGGTGCCCTGGCTGTCCCTTAGGTGTCCCTGGGTGTGCCCTGGGTGTCTCTGGGGTGCCCTGGCTGTCCCCTCCCTAGGTGTCCCTGGAGGTGCCCTGGGTGTCTCTGGGGGTGCCCAGGGTGTCCCTGGGGGTGCCCTGGCTGTCCCGTATGTGTCCCTGGAGGTCTCCTAGGTGTCCCTGGGGGTGCCCTCGCTGTCCCTGGGGTGCCCTTGCTGTCCCCTAGGCGGCCCTGGGGTTGCCCTGGGTGTCCCCGGGGGTGCCCTCGCTGTCCCCTAGGTGTCCCTGGGGGTGCCCTGGCTGTCTTTAGGGTTCCCTGGCTGTCCCCTAGGTGTCCCTGGGGGTGCCCTAGGTGTCCTTGGGGGTGCCCTGGCTGTCCCTAGGGTGCCCTGGCTGTCCCCTAGGGATCTCTGGGGTTGCCCTGGCTGTCCCCTAGGTGTCCCTGGGGGTGCCTTGGGTGTCCCTGGGGTACCCCGGCTGTCCCCAAGGTGTCCCTGTGGGTGCCCAGAGTGTCCCTGGGAGTGCCCTGGCTGTCCCCTAAATGTCCCTGGGGGTGCCCTGGCTGTCCCCTAGGTGTCCCTGGGGGTGCCCTGCCTGTCCCTGGGATGCCCTGCCTGTCCCCTAGGTGTCCCTGGGGAGGCCTGGCTGTCCCCTAGGTGTCCCTGGGGGTGTCCTAGGTGTCCCTGGGGTTCCGTGGGTGTCCCTGGGGTGCCCTGGCTGTCCCCAAGGTGTCCCTGTGGGTGCCCAGAGTGTCCCTGGGAGTGCCCTGGCTGTCCCCTAGGGGTCTCTGGGGGTGCCCTGGCTGTCCCGTACGTGTCCCTGGGGGTGCCCTGGAGGTCCCCTTGGTGTCCCTGGGGGTGCCCTGGGTGTCCCTGGGGTTCCCTGGCTGTCCCCTAGGTGTCCCTGGGGTGCCCTGGCTGTTCTCTAGGTGTCCCTGGGGGTGCCCTGGGTGTCCCTGGGGGCGCCCTGGCTGTCCCCTAGGTGTCCTGCAGGTGCCCTGCCTGTCCCCTAAGTGTCCAAGGGGGTGCCCTGGCTGTGCCCTTGGTGTCTCTGGGGGTGCCCTGGCTGTCCCTAGGGTGCCCTGGCTGTCCCTTAGGTGTCCCTGGGTGTGCCCTGGGTGTCTCTGGGGTGCCCTGGCTGTCCCCTAGGTGTCCCTGGAGGTGCCCTGGGTGTCTCTGGGGTGCCCAGGGTGTCCCTGGGGGTGCCCTCGCTGTCCCTGGGGTGCCCTTGCTGTCCCCTAGGCGGCCCTGGGGTTGCCCTGGGTGTCCCCGGGGGTGCCCTCGCTGTCCCCTAGGTGTCCCTGGGGGTGCCCTGGGTGTCCCCTCGGTGTCCCTGGGGGTGCCCTGGCTGTCTTTAGGGTTCCCTGGCTGTCCCCTAGGTGTCCCTGGGGGTGCCCTAGGTGTCCTTGGGGGTGCCCTGGCTGTCCCTAGGGTGCCCTGGCTGTCCCCTAGGGATCTCTGGGGTTGCCCTGGCTGTCCCCTAGGTGTCCCTGGAGGTGCCTTGGGTGTCCCTGGGGTACCCCGGCTGTCCCCAAGGTGTCCCTGTGGGTGCCCAGAGTGTCCCTGGGAGTGCCCTGGCTGTCCCCTAAATGTCCCTGGGGGTGCCCTGGCTGTCCCCTAGGTGTCCCTGGGGGTGCCCTGCCTGTCCCTGGGATGCCCTGCCTGTCCCCTAGGTGTCCCTGGGGAGGCCTGGCTGTCCCCTAGGTGTCCCTGGGGGTGTCCTAGGTGTCCCTGGGGGTGCCCTGGGTGTCCCTGGGGTGCCCTGGCTGTCCCCAAGGTGTCCCTGTGGGTGCCCAGAGTGTCCCTGGGAGTGCCCTGGCTGTCCCCTAGGGGTCTCTGGGGGTGCCCTGGCTGTCCCGTCAGTGTCCCTGGGGGTGCCCTGCCTGTCCCCTTGGTGTCCCTGGGGGTGTCCTGCCTTCCCCTAGGTGTCCCTGGGGGTGCCCTAGGTGTCCCTGGGGGTGCCCGGGGCGTCCCTGGGGTGCCCTGGCTGTCCCCAAGGTGTCCCTGTGGGTTCCCAGAGTGTCCCTGCTAGTGCCCTGGCTCTCCCCTAGAGGTCTCTGGGGCTGCCCTGGCTGTCCCGTCAGTGTCCCTGGGGGTGCCCTGCCTGTCCCCTAGGTGTCCCTGGGGGTACCCTGGGTGTCCCTGGGGGTGCACAGGGTGTCAATGGGGTTCCCTGGCTGTCCCGTATGTGTCCCTGGGGGTGCCCTGGAGGTCCCCTTGGTGTCCCTGGGGGTGCCCTGGGTGTCCCTGGGGTTCCCTGGCTGTCCCCTAGGTGTCCCTGGGGTGCCCTGGCTGTTCTCTAGGTGTCCCTGGGGGTGCCCTGGGTGTCCCTGGGGGCGCCCTGGCTGTCCCCTAGGTGTCCCTGCAGGTGCCCTGCCTGTCCCCTAAGTGTCCAAGGGGGTGCCCTGGCTGTGCCCTTGGTGTCTCTGGGGGTGCCCTGGCTGTCCCTAGGGTGCCCTGGCTGTCCCTTAGGTGTCCCTGGGTGTGCCCTGGGTGTCTCTGGGGTGCCCTGGCTGTCCCCTAGGTGTCCCTGGAGGTGCCCTGGGTGTCTCTGGGGGTGCCCAGGGTGTCCCTGGGGGTGCCCTGGCTGTCCCGTATGTGTCCCTGGAGGTCTCCTAGGTGTCCCTGGGGATGCCCTGGTTGTCCCTGGGGTGCCCTGACTGTCCCCTAGGTGTCCCTGGGGGGGCCCTGGCTGTCTCTGGGGTGCCCTGGCTGTCCCCTACGTGTCCCTGAGGGTGCCCTGGCTGTCCCTGGAGTTCCCTGGCTGTCCCCTAGGTGTCCCTGGGGGTGCCCAGGCTGTCCCATAGGTGTCCCTGGGGGTGCCCTGGGTGTCCCTGGGGTGCCCTGACTGTCCCCTAGGTGTCCCTGGGGGGGCCCTGGCTGTCTCATAGGTCTCCCTGGAAGTGCCCTGGCTGTCCCTGTGGGTGCCCTGGCTGTCCCCTAGGTGTCCCTGGGGTTGCCCTGCCCCTCCTCTAGGTGTCCCTCGGGGTGCCCTGGCTGTCCCCTAGGTGTCCCTGGGGGTGCCCTGGGTGTCCCTGGGGGTGCCCCTGGCTGTCCCCTAGGTGTCCCTGGGGGTGCCCTGGGTGTCCCTGGGGGTGCACAGGGTGTCCCTGGGGTTCCCTGGCTGTCCCCAAGGTGTCCCTGGGGGGGCCCTGGCTGTCCCCTAGGTGTCCCTGGGAGTGCCCTGGCTGTCTCTGGGGTGCCCTGGGGGTGGCCTGGGTGTCCCTGGGGGTGCACAGGGTGTCCCTGGGGGTGCCCTGGCTGTCCCTGGGGGTGCACAGGGTGTCCCTAGGGTTCCCTGGCTGTCCCGTACGTGTCCCCGGGGGTGCCCTGGAGGTCCCCTAGGCGTCCCTGGGGGTGACCTGCGTGTCCCTGGGGTGCCCTGGCTGTCCCCTAGCTGTCCCTGGGGGGGCCCTGGCTGTCTCCTAGGTGTCCCTGGGGGTGCCCTGGCTGTCCCTGTGGGTGCCCTGGCTGTCCCCTACGTGTCCGTGGGGTGCCCTGGGTGTCCCTGGCGTGCCCTGGGGTGCCCTGGCTGTCCCCTTTGTGTCCATGGGGGGGACCTGGCTGTCCCCTAGGTGTCCCTGGGGGTGCTCTGGCTGTCCGTGTGGGAGCCATGGCTGTCCCCTTGGTGTCCCTGGGGGTGCCCAGGCTGTCCCCTAGGTGTCCCTGGAGGTGCCCTCGGTGTCCCTGGGGGTGCCCTGCCTGTCCCCTAGGTGTCCTTGGGGGTGCCCTGGCTGTCCCTAGGGTGCCCTGGCTGTGCCCTAGGTGTCGCTGGGTGCGCCCTGGGTGTCCCTGGGGGTGCACAGGGTGTCCCTGGGGTGCCCTGGCTGTCCCCTAGGTGTCCATGGGGGTGCCCGGGCTGTCCCCTAGGTGTCCCTGGGGGTGCCCTGAGTGTCCCTGGGGGTGCCCTGGCTGTCCCCTAAGTGTCCTAGGGGGTGCCCTGGCTGTCCCTAGGGTGTCCTGGCTGTCCCTTAGGTGTCCCTGGGGGGGCTCTGGCTGTCCCTGGGGGTGCCCTGCCTGTCCCCTAGGTGTCCCTGGGGGGGTCATGGCTGTCTCTGGGGTTCCCTGGCTGTCCCCTAGGTGTCCCTGGGGGTGCCCTGGCTGTCTCTGGGGTGCCCAGGGGGTGCCCTGGCTGTCCCTGGGGTGCCCTGGAGGTCCGCTAGGTGTCCCTGGGGGTGCCCTGGGTGTCCCTGGGGTGCCCTGGCTGTCCCCTAGGTGTCCCTGGGGGTGCCCCTGTTGTCCACTAGGTGTCCCTGGGGGTGCCCTGGCTGTCCCTGGAGGTGCCCAGGCTATCCCCTAGGTGTCCCTGGGATGCCCTGGCTGTCTCGTCAGTGTCCCTGGGGGTGCCCTGGCTGTCCCTGGGAGTGCCCCGGCTGTCCCCTAGGTGTCCCTGAGGTGCCCTACCTGTCCTCTAGGTGTCCCTGGGGGTGCCCTGGCTGTCCCCTCGGTGGCCCTGGGGGTGCCCTGGCTGTCCCTAGGGTGCCCTGGCTGTCCCTTAGGTGTCCCTGGGTGTGCCCTGGGTGTCTCTGGGGTGCCCTGCCTGTCCCCTAGGTGTCCCTGGGGGTGCCCTGGGTGTCCCTGGGGGTGCACAGGGTGTCCCTGGGGTTCCCTGGCTGTCCCCGAGGTGTCCCTGGGGGTGCCCTGGATGTCCCTGGGGGTGCACAGGGTGTCCCTGGGGTTCCCTGGCTTTCCCGTACGTGTCCCTGGGGGTGCCCCTGTTGTCCACTAGGTGTCCCTGGGGGTGCCCTGGCTGTCCCTGGAGGTGCCCAGGCTGTCCCCTAGGTGTCCCTGGGATGCCCTGGCTGTCTCGTCAGTGTCCCTGGGGGTGCCCTGGCTGTCCCTGGGAGTGCCCCGGCTGTCCCCTAGGTGTCCCTGAGGTGCCCTACCTGTCCTCTAGGTGTCCCTGGGTGTGCCCTGGCTGTCCCCTCGGTGGCCCTGGGGGTGCCCTGGCTGTCCCTAGGGTGCCCTGGCTGTCCCTTAGGTGTCCCTGGGTGTGCCCTGGGTGTCTCTGGGGTGCCCTGCCTGTCCCCTAGGTGTCCCTGGGGGTGCCCTGGGTGTCCCTGGGGGTGCACAGGGTGTCCCTGGGGTTCCCTGGCTGTCCCCTAGGTGTCCCTGGGGGTGCCCTGGCTGTCCCTGGGGGTGCACAGGGTGTCCCTGGGGTTCCCTGGCTTTCCCGTACGTGTCCCTGGGGGTGCCCTGGAGGTCCCCTAGGCGTCCCTGGGGGGGCCCTGGATGTCTCCTAGGTGTCCCTGGGGGTGTCCTGGCTGTCCCCTAGGTGTCCCTGGGGGGGCCCTGGCTTCCTCCTAGGTGTCCCTGGGGGTGCCCTGCCTGTCCCCTAGGTGTCCCTGGGGGTGCCCTGGGTGTCCCTGGGGGTGCACAGCGTGTCCCCGGGGTTCCTTGGCTGTCCCGTACGTGTCCCTGGGGGTGCCCTGGAGGTCCCCCAGGTGTCCCTGGGGGTGCCCTGGGTATCCCTGTGGGTGCCCTGGCTGTCCCTACGTGTCCCTGGGGTGCCCTGGGTGTCCCTGGGGTGCCCTGGGGCGCCCTGCCTGTCCCCTAGGTGTCCCTGGGGGTGCCCTCGCTATCCCTAGGTTGCCCTGGCTGTCCCCTAGGTGTCCCTGGGGGTGCCCTGCTTGTCCCCTAGATGTCCTTGGGGGTGCCCTGGCTGTCCCTCGGGTGCCCTGGCTGTGCCCTAGGTGTCCCTGGGTGTGCCCTGGGTGTCCCTGGGGGTGCACAGGGTGTCCCTGGGGTTCCCTGGCTGTCTCTGGGGTGTTCTGGGGGTGCCCTGGGTGTTCCTGGGGGTGCACAGGGTGTCCCTGGGGTTCCCTGGCTGTCCCCTAGGTGTCCCTGGGGGGCCCTGGCTGTCCCCTAGGTGTCCCTGGGGGTGCCCTGGCTGTCTCTGGGGTGCCCTGGGGGTGCCCTGGGTGTCCCTGGGGGTGCACAGGGTGTCCCTGGGGTGGCCTGGCTGTCCCCTAGGTGTTCCTGGGGGTGCCCTGGCTGTCCCCTAGGTGTCCCTGGGTGTGCCCTGGGTGTCCCTGGGGGTGCCCTTGGCTGTCCCCTAGGTGTCCCTGGGAGTGCCCTGGCTGTCCATAGGGTGCCCTGGCTGTCCCCTGGGTGTCCCTGGGGTGCCCTGGCTGTCCTCTAGGTGTCCCTGGGGGTGCCCTGCCTGTCCCCTAAGTGTCCTAGGGGGTGCCCTGGCTGTCCCTAGGGTGCCCTGGCTGTGCTCTCGCTGTCCCTGGGGTGGCCTGACTGTCCCTGGAGTGCTTTGGCTGTCCCCTAGCTGTCCCTGGGAGTGCCCCGGCTGTCCCCTAGGTGTCCCTGGGGATGCCCTGGCTGTCCCTGGGGGTGCCCAGGCTGTCCCCTAGATGTCCCTGGGTGTGCCCTGGGTGTCCCTGGGGGTGCACAGGGTGTCCCTGGGGTTCCCTGGCTGTCCCCTAGGTGTCCTTGAGGGTGCCCTGGGTGTTCCTGGGGGTGCACAGGCTGTCCCTGGGGTTCCCTGGCTGTCCCCTAGGTGTCCCTGGGGGTGCCCTGGCTGTCCCTGGGGGAGCCATGGCTGTCCCTGGGGTTGCCCTGCCTGTCCCCTAGGTGTCCCTGGGGGGGTCCTGGCTGTCTCTGGGGTTCCCTGGCTGTCCCCTAGGTGTCCCTGGGGGTGCCCTGGCTGTCTCTGGGGTGCCCTGGGGGTGCCCTGGGTGTCCCCTCGGTGTCCCTGGGGGTGCCCTGGCTGTCTTTAGGGTGCCCTGGCTGTCCCCTAGGTGTCCCTGGGGGTGCCCTAGGTGTCCTTGGGGGTGCCCTGGCTGTCCCTAGGGTGCCCTGGCTGTCCCCTAGGGATCTCTGGGGTTGCCCTGGCTGTCCCCTAGGTGTCCCTGGGGGTGCCTTGGGTGTCCCTGGGGTACCCCGGCTGTCCCCAAGGTGTCCCTGTGGGTGCCCAGAGTGTCCCTGGGAGTGCCCTGGCTGTCCCCTAAATGTCCCTGGGGGTGCCCTGGCTGTCCCCTAGGTGTCCCTGGGGGTGCCCTGCCTGTCCCTGGGATGCCCTGCCTGTCCCCTAGGTGTCCCTGGGGAGGCCTGGCTGTCCCCTAGGTGTCCCTGGGGGTGTCCTAGGTGTCCCTGGGGGTGCCCTGGGTGTCCCTTGGGTGCCCTGGCTGTCCCCAAGGTGTCCCTGTGGGTGCCCAGAGTGTCCCTGGGAGTGCCCTGGCTGTCCCCTAGGGGTCTCTGGGGGTGCCCTGCCTGTCCCCTTGGTGTCCCTGGGGGTGTCCTGCCTTCCCCTATGTGTCCCTGGGGGTGCCCGGGGCGTCCCTGGGGTGCCCTGGCTGTCCCCAAGGTGTCCCTGTGGGTTCCCAGAGTGTCCCTGCTAGTGCCCTGGCTCTCCCCTAGAGGTCTCTGGGGCTGCCCTGGCTGTCCCGTCAGTGTCCCTGGGGGTGCCCTGCCTGTCCCCTAGGTGTCCCTGGGGGTACCCTGGGTGTCCCTGGGGGTGCACAGGGTGTCAATGGGGTTCCCTGGCTGTCCCGTACGTGTCCCTGGGGGTGCCCTGGAGGTCCCCTTGGTGTCCCTGGGGGTGCCCTGGGTGTCCCTGGGGTTCCCTGGCTGTCCCCTAGGTGTCCCTGGGGTGCCCTGGCTGTTCTCTAGGTGTCCCTGGGGGTGCCCTGGGTGTCCCTGGGGGCGCCCTGGCTGTCCCCTAGGTGTCCCTGCAGGTGCCCTGCCTGTCCCCTAAGTGTCCAAGGGGGTGCCCTGGCTGTGCCCTTGGTGTCTCTGGGGGTGCCCTGGCTGTCCCTAGGGTGCCCTGGCTGTCCCTTAGGTGTCCCTGGGTGTGCCCTGGGTGTCTCTGGGGTGCTTTGGCTGTCCCCTAGGTGTCCCTGGAGGTGCCCTGGGTGTCTCTGGGGGTGCCCAGGGTGTCCCTGGGGGTGCCCTGGCTGTCCCGTATGTGTCCCTGGAGGTCTCCTAGGTGTCCCTGGGGGTGCCCTCGCTGTCCCTGGGGTGCCCTTGCTGTCCCCTAGGCGGCCCTGGGGTTGCCCTGGGTGTCCCCGGGGGTGCCCTCGCTGTCCCCTAGGTGTCCCTGGGGGTGCCCTGGGTGTCCCCTCGGTGTCCCTGGGGGTGCCCTGGCTGTCTTTAGGGTTCCCTGGCTGTCCCCTAGGTGTCCCTGGGGGTGCCCTAGGTGTCCTTGGGGGTGCCCTGGCTGTCCCTAGGGTGCCCTGGCTGTCCCCTAGGGATCTCTGGGGTTGCCCTGGCTGTCCCCTAGGTGTCCCTGGGGGTGCCTTGGGTGTCCCTGGGGTACCCCGGCTGTCCCCAAGGTGTCCCTGTGGGTGCCCAGAGTGTCCCTGGGAGTGCCCTGGCTGTCCCCTAAATGTCCCTGGGGGTGCCCTGGCTGTCCCCTAGGTGTCCCTGGGGGTGCCCTGCCTGTCCCTGGGATGCCCTGCCTGTCCCCTAGGTGTCCCTGGGGAGGCCTGGCTGTCCCCTAGGTGTCCCTGGGGGTGTCCTAGGTGTCCCTGGGGGTGCCCTGGGCGTCCCTGGGGTGCCCTGGCTGTCCCCAAGGTGTCCCTGTGGGTGCCCAGAGTGTCCCTGGGAGTGCCCTGGCTGTCCCCTAGGGGTCTCTGGGGGTGCCCTGGCTGTCCCGTCAGTGTCCCTGGGGGTGCCCTGCCTGTCCCCTTGGTGTCCCTGGGGGTGTCCTGCCTTCCCCTAGGTGTCCCTGGGGGTGCCCTAGGTGTCCCTGGGGGTGCCCGGGGCGTCCCTGGGGTGCCCTGGCTGTCCCCAAGGTGTCCCTGTGGGTTCCCAGAGTGTCCCTGCTAGTGCCCTGGCTCTCCCCTAGAGGTCTCTGGGGCTGCCCTGGCTGTCCCGTCAGTGTCCCTGGGGGTGCCCTGCCTGTCCCCTAGGTGTCCCTGGGGGTACCCTGGGTGTCCCTGGGGGTGCACAGGGTGTCAATGGGGTTCCCTGGCTGTCCCGTACGTGTCCCTGGGGGTGCCCTGGAGGTCCCCTTGGTGTCCCTGGGGGTGCCCTGGGTGTCCCTGGGGTGCCCTGGCTGTCCCCTAGGTGTCCCTGGGGGGGCCCTGGCTGTCTCCTAGGTGTCCCTGGGGGTGCCCTGGGCGTCCCTGGGGTGCCCTAGTGTCCGTGGAGGTGCCCTGCCTGTCCCCTACGTGTCCCTGGGGGTGCCCTCGCTGTCCCTGGGGTGCCCTGCCTGTGCCCTAGGTGTCCCTGGGGTGCCCTGGCTGTCCCCTAGGTGTCCCTGGGGGTGCCCTGCCTGTCCCCTAAGTGTCCTAGGGGGTGCCCTGGCTGTGCGCTCGGTGTCTCTGGGGGTGCCCTGGCTGTCCCTACGGTGGCCTGGCTGTCCCTTAGGTGTCCCTGGGTGTGCCCTGGGTGTCTCTGGGGTGTCCTGGCTGTCCCCTAGGTGTCCCTGGGGGTGTCCTGGGTGTCCCTGGGGTGCCCAGGGTGTCCCTGGGGTTCCCTGGCTGTCCCGTACGTGTCCCTGGGGGTGCCCTGGCTGTCCCCTACGTGTCCCTGGGGGTGCCCTGGGTGTCCCTGGGGTGCCCTGGCTGTCCCCTAGCTGTACCTGGGGGTCCCTGGCTATCTCCTAGGTGTCCCTGGGGGTGCCCTGGCTGTCCCTGTGGGTGCCCTGGTTGTCCCCTACGTGTCCCTGGGGTGCCCTGGGTGTCCCTGGGGTGCCCTGGCTGTCCCCTAGGTGTCCATGGGGGGGCCCTGGCTGTACCCTAGGTGTCCCTGGGGGTGCTCTGGCTGTCCCTGGGGGAGCCATGGCTGTCCCCTTGGTGTCCCTGGGGGTGCCCTGCCTGTCCCCTCGGTGTCCCTGGGGGTGCCCTGCCTGTCCCCTCGGTGTCCCTGGGGGTGCCCTGGCTGTCCCCTAAGTGTCCAAGGGGGTACCCTGGCTGTCCCTAGGGTGCCCTGGCTGTCCCTTAGGTGTCCCTGGGTGTGCCCTGGGTGTCTCTGGGGAGCCCTGGCTGTCCCCTAGGTGTCCCTGGGGGGGCCCTGGCTGTCCCTGGGGGAGCCATGGCTGTCCCTGGGGGTGCCCTGCCTGTCCCCTAGGTGTCCCTGGGGGGGTCCTGGCTGTCTCTGGGGTTCCTTGGCTGTCCCATAGGTGTCCCTGGGGGTGCCCTGGCTGTCCCCTACGTGTCCCTGGGGGTGCCCTGGGTGTCCCTGGGGTGCCGTGACTGTCCCCTAAGTGTCCCTGAGGGGGCCCTGGCTGTCTCCTAGGTGTGCCTGGGTATGCTCTGCCTGTCCCCTAAGTGTCCTAGGGGGTGCCCTGGCTGTGCCCTCGGTGTCTCTGGGGGTGCCCTGGCTGTCCCTAGGGTGCCCTGGCTGTCCCTTAGGTGTCCCTGGGTGTGCCCTGGGTGTCTCTGGGGTGCCCTGGCTGTCCCCTAGCTGTCCCTGGGGGGGCCCTGGCTGTCCCCTAGGTGTCCCTGGGGGTGCTCTGGCTGTCCCTGGGGGAGCTATGGCTGTCCTCTAGGTGTCCCTGGGGGGGCCCTGGCTGTCCCCTAGGTGTCCCTGGGGATGCCCTGGTTGTCCCTGGGGTGCCCTGACTGTCCCCTAGGTGTCCCTGGGGGGGCCCTGGCTGTCTCTGGGGTGCCCTGGCTGTCCCCTACGTGTCCCTGAGGGTGCCCTGGCTGTCCCTGGAGTTCCCTGGCTGTCCCCTAGGTGTCCCTGGGGGTGCCCCGGCTGTCCCATAGGTGTCCCTGGGGGTGCCCTGGGTGTCCCTGGGGTGCCCTGACTGTCCCCTAGGTGTCCCTGGGGGGGCCCTGGCTGTCTCCTAGGTCTCCCTGGAAGTGCCCTGGCTGTCCCTGTGGGTGCCCTGGCTGTCCCCTAGGTGTCCCTGGGGTTGCCCTGCCCCTCCTCTAGGTGTCCCTCGGGGTGCCCTGGCTGTGCCCTCCGTGTCTCTGGGGGTGCCCTGGCTGTCCCTAGGGTGCCCTGGCTGTCCCTTAGGTGTCCCTGGGTGTGCCCTGGCTGTCCCAGTGGGTGCGCAGGCTGTCCCCTACCTGTCCCTGGGATGCCTTGGCTGTCTCGTCAGTGTCCCTGGGGGTGCCCTGGCTGTCCCTGGGAGTGCCCCGGCTGTCCCCTAGGTGTCCCTGAGGTGCCCTACCTGTCCTCTAGGTGTCCCTGGGTGTGCCCTGGCTGTCCCCTCGGTGGCCCTGGGGGTGCCCTGGCTGTCCCTAGGGTGCCCTGGCTGTCCCTTAGGTGTCCCTGGGTGTGCCCTGGGTGTCTCTGGGGGTGCACGGGGTGTCCCTGGGGTTCCCTGGCTGTCCCCTAGGTGTCCCTGGGGGTGCCCTGGCTGTCCCTGGGGGTGCACAGGGTGTCCCTGGGGTTCCCTGGCTTTCCCGTACATGTCTCTGGGGGTGCCCTGGAGGTCCCCTAGGCGTCCCTGGGGGGGCCCTGGATGTCTCCTAGGTGTCCCTGGGGGTGTCCTGGCTGTCCCCTAGGTGTCCCTGGGGGGGCCCTGGCTTCCTCCTAGGTGTCCCTGGGGGTTCCCTGCCTGTCCTCTACGTGTCCCTGGGGGTGCCATCGCTGTCCCTGGGGTGCCCTGGCTGTCCCCTAGGTGTCCCTGGGGACGCCCTGTCTGTCCTCTTGGTGTCCCTGGGGGTGCCCTGCCTGTCCCCTAGGTGTCCCTGGGGGTGCCCTGGGTGTCCCTGGGGGTGCACAGCGTGTCCCTGGGGTTCCTTGGCTGTCACGTACGTGTCCCTGGGGGTGCCCTGGAGGTCCCCCAGGTGTCCCTGGGGGTGCCCTGGGTGTCCCTGTGGGTGCCCTGGCTGTCCCTACGTGTCCCTGGGGTGCCCTGGGTGTCCCTGGGGTGCCCTGGGGCGCCCTGCCTGTCCCCTAGGTGTCCCTGGGGGTGCCCTCGCTATCCCTAGGTTGCCCTGGCTGTCCCCTAGGTGTCCCTGGGGGTGCCCTGCTTGTCCCCTAGATGTCCTTGGGGGTGCCCTGGCTGTCCCTCGGGTGCCCTGGCTGTGCCCTAGGTGTCCCTGGGTGTGCCCTGGGTGTCCCTGGGGGTGCACAGGGTGTCCCTGGGGTTCCCTGGCTGTCTCTGGGGTGTTCTGGGGGTGCCCTGGGTGTTCCTGGGGGTGCACAGGGTGTCCCTGGGGTTCCCTGGCTGTCCCCTAGGTGTCCCTGGGGGGCCCTGGCTGTCCCCTAGGTGTCCCTGGGGGTGCCCTGGCTGTCTCTGGGGTGCCCTGGGGGTGCCCTGGGTGTCCCTGGGGGTGCACAGGGTGTCCCTGGGGTGGCCTGGCTGTCCCCTTGGTGTTCCTGGGGGTGCCCCGGCTGTCCCCTAGGTGTCCCTGGGTGTGCCCTGGGTGTCCCTGGGGGTGCCCCTGGCTGTCCCCTAGGTGTCCCTGGGAGTGCCCTGGCTGTCCATAGGGTGCCCTGGCTGTCCCCTGGGTGTCCCTGGGGTGCCCTGGCTGTCCCCTAGGTGTCCCTGGGGGTGCCCTGGCTGTCCCCTAAGTGTCCTAGGGGGTGCCCTGGCTGTCCCTAGGGTGCCCTGGCTGTGCTCTCGCTGTTCCTGGGGGTGGCCTGACTGTCCCTGGAGTGCTTTGGCTGTCCCCTAGCTGTCCCTGGGGGTGCCCCGGCTGTCCCGTAGGTGTCCCTGGGGATGCCCTGGCTGTCCCTGGGGGTGCCCAGGCTGTCCCCTAGATGTCCCTGGGTGTGCCCTGGGTGTCCCTGGGGGTGCACAGGGTGTCCCTGGGGTTCCCTGGCTGTCCCCTAGGTGTCCTTGAGGGTGCCCTGGGTGTTCCTGGGGGTGCACAGGCTGTCCCTGGGGTTCCCTGGCTGTCCCCTAGGTGTCCCTGGGGGGGCCCTGGCTGTCCCCTAGGTGTCCCTGGGGGTGCCCTGGCTGTCTCTGGGGTGTTCTGGGGGTGCCCTGGGTGTCCCTGGGGGTGCACAGGGTGTCCCTGGGGTGCCCTGGCTGTCCCCTAGGTGTCCCTGGGGGTGCCCCGGCTGTCCCTGGGGGTGCCCAGGCTGTCCCCTAGGTGTCCCTGGGTGTGCCCTGGGTGTCTCTGGGGAGCCCTGGCTGTCCCCTAGGTGTCCCTGGGGGTGCCCTGGGTGTCCCTGGGGGTGCACAGGGTGTCCCTGGGGGTGCCCTGGCTGTCCCTGGGGGTGCAAAGGGTGTCCCTGGGGTTCCCTGGCTGTCCCGTACGTGTCCCTGGGGGTGCCCTGGAGGTCCCCTAGGCGTCCCTGAGGGTGCCCTGGGTGTCCCTGGGGTGCCCTGGCTGTCCCCTAGCTGTCCCTGGGGGGGCCCGTACTGTCTCCTAGGTGTCCCTGGGGATGCCCTGGCTGTCCCCTACGTGTCCCTGGGGTGCCCTGGGTGTCCCTGGGGTGCCCTGGGGTGCCCTGGCTGTCCCCTAGGTGTCCGTGGGGTGGCCCTGGCTGTCCCCTAGGTGTCCCTGGGGGTGCTCTGGCTGTCCCAGGGGGAACAATGGCTGTCCCCTTGGTGTCCCTGGGGGTGCCCAGGCTGTCCCCTAGGTGTCCCTGGGGGTGCCCTGGGTGTCCCTGGGGGTGCCCTGGCTGTCCCTAGGGTGCCCTGGCTGTCCCCTCGGTGTCCCTGGGGGTGCCCTGCCTGTCCCCTAGGTGTCCTTGGGGGTGCCCTGGCTGTCCCTAGGGTGCCCTGGCTGTGCCCTAGGTGTCGCTGGGAGTTCCCTGGGTGTCCCTTGGGCTGCACAGGGTGTCCCTGGGGTGCCCTGGCTGTCCCCTAGGTGTCCCTGGGGGTGCCCCGGCTGTCCCCTAGGTGTCCCTAAGGGTGCCCTGAGTGTCCCTGGGAGTGCCCTGGCTGACCCCTCTGTGTCCTAGGGGGTACCCTGGCTGTCCCTAGGGTGCCCTGGCTGTCCCCTAGGTGTCCCTGGGGGGGCCCTGGCTGTCCCTGGGGGAGCCATGGCTGTCCCTGGGGGTGCCCTGCCTGTCCCCTAGGTGTCCCTGGGGGGGTCATGGCTGTCTCTGGGGTTCCCTGACTGTCCCCTAGGTGTCCCTGAGGGGGCCCTGGCTGTCCCCTTGGTGTCCCTGTGGTGTCCCTGGCGTTCCCTGGCTGTCCCCTAGGTGTCCCTGGGGGGGCCCTGGCTTTCCCCTAGGTGTCCCTGGGGTGCCCTGACTGTCCCCTAGGTGTCCCTGGGGGTGCCCTGCCTGTCCTATAGGTGTCCCTGGGGGTGCCCTGGCTGTGCCCTCCGTGTCTCTGGGGGTGCCCTGGCTGTCCCTAGTGTGCCCTGGCTGTCCCTTAGGTGTCCCTGGGTGTGCCCTGGGTGTCTCTGGGGTTCCCTGGCTGTCCCCTAAGTGTCCCTGGGGTTGCCCTGCCTGTCCCCTAGGTGTCCCTGGGGGGGTCCTGGCTGTCTCTGGGGTTCCCTGGCTGTCCCCTACGTGTCCCTGGGGGTGCCCTGGGTGTCCCTGGGGTGCCCTGGCTGTCCCCTAGGGGTTCCTGGGGGTGCCCCGGCTGTCCCCTAGGTGTCCCTGGGGGTGCCCTGGGTGTCCCTGGGGTGCCCTGGCTGTCCTCTAGGTGTCCCTGTGGGTGCCCTGCCTGTCCCCTAAGTGTCCTAGGGGGTGCCCTGGCTGTCCCTAGGGTGCCCTGGCTGTACCCTCGGTGTCTCTGGGGGTGCCCTGGCTGTCCCTTGGGTACCCTGGCTGTCCCTTAGGTGTCCCTGGGTGTGCCCTGAGTGTCTCTGGGTAGCTCTGGCTAACCCCTAGGTGTCCCTGGGGGGGCCCTGGCTGTCCCCTAGGTCTCCCTGGGGGTGCACTGGCTGTCCCTGGGGGTGCCCTGCCTGTCCCCTAGGTGTCCCTGGGAGGGTCCTGGCTGTCTCTGGGGTGCCCTGGTTGTCCCCTACGTGTCCCTGGGGGTGCCCTGGGTGTCCCTGGGGTGCCCTGACTGTCCCTTAGGTGTCCCTGGGGTGCCCTTCCTGTTCTCTAGGTGTCCCTGGGGGTGCCCTGGCTGTCCCCTAGGTGTCCCTGCGGGGGCCCTGGCTGTCCCCTAGGTGTTCCTGGGGGTGCACTGGCTGTCCCTGGGGGAGCCATGGCTGTCCCCTAGGTGTCCCTGGGGGTGCCCTCGGTGTCCCTGGGGTGCCCTGACTGTCCCCTAGGTGTCCCTGGGGGAGCCCTGGCTGTCTCTGGGGTGCCCTGGCTGTCCCCTACGTGTCCCTGAGGGTGCCCTGTCTGTCCCTGGAGTGCCCTGGCTGTCCCCTAGGTGTCCCTGGGGGTGCCCAGGCTGTCCCCTAGGTTTCCCTGGGTGTGCCCTGGGTGTCCCTGGGGTGCCCTGACTGTCCCCTAGGTGTCCCTGGGGGTGCCCTGCCTGTCCTCTAGGTGTCCCTGGGGGTGCCCTGGCTGTGCCCTCCGTGTCTCTGGGGGTGCCCTGGCTGTCCCTAGTGTGCCCTGGCTGTCCCTTAGGTGTCCCTGGGTGTGCCCTGGGTGTCTCTGGGGTTCCCTGGCTGTCCCCTAGGTGTCCCTGGGGGTGCCCTGGCTGTCCCTGGGGGTGCACAGGGTGTCCCTGGGGTTCCCTGGCTGTCCCGTACGTGTCCCTGGGGGTGCCCTGGAGGTCCCCTTGGTGTCCCTGGGGGTGCCCTGGGTGTCCCTGGGGTGCCCTGGCTGTCCCCTAGGTGTCCCTGGGGGGGCCCTGGCTGTCTCCTAGGTGTCCCTGGGGGTGCCCTGGGCGTCCCTGGGGTGCCCTGGGGTGCCCTTGCTGTCCCCTAGGCGGCCCTGGGGATGCCGTGGGTGTCCCCGGGGGTGCCCTCGCTGTCCCCTAGGTGTCCCTGGGGGTGCCCTGGGTGTCCCCTCGGTGTCCCTGGGGGTGCCCTGGCTGTCTTTAGGGTGCCCTGGCTGTCCCCTAGGTGTCCCTGGGGGTGCCCTAGGCGTCCCTGGGGGTGCCCTGGCGGTCCCTAGGGTGCCCTGGCTGTCCCCTAGGTGTCCCTGGGGGTGCCCTGGGTGTCCTTGGGGTACCCTGGCTGTCTCCAAGGTGTCCCTGTGGGTGCCCAGAGTGTCCCTGGGAGTGCCCTGCCTGTCCCCTAGGTGTCCCTGGGGGTGCCCTGGGTGTCCCTGGGGGTGCCCTGGCTGTCCCCTAGGTGTCCCTGGGGGTTCCCTGGGTGTCCCTGGGGGTGCCCCTGGCTGTCCCCTAGGTGTCCCTGGGGGTGCCCTGGCTGTCCATAGGGTGCCCTGGCTGTCCCCTTTGTGTCCCTGGGGTGCCCTGGCTGTCCTCTAGGTGTCCCTGGGGGTGCCCTGCCTGTCCCCTAAGTGTCCTAGGGGGTGCCCTGGCTGTCCCTAGGGTGCCCTGGCTGTGCCCTCGCTGTCCCTGGGGGTGGCCTGGCTGTCCCTGGAGTGCCCTGGCTCTCCCCTAGGTGTCCCTAGGGGTGCCCCGGCGGTCCCCTAGGTGTCCCTGGGGATGCCCTGGCTGACCCTGGGGGTGCCCAGGCTGTCCCCTAGGTGTCCCTGGGTGTGCCCTGGGTGTCTCTGGGGAGCCCTGGCTGTCCCCTAGGTGTCCCTGGGGGTGCCCTGGGTGTCCCTGGGGGTGCACAGGGTGTCCCTGGGGGTGCCCTGCATGTCTCTGGGGGTGCACAGGGTGTCCCTGGTGTTCCCTGGCTGTCCCGTACGTGTCCCTGGGGGTGCCCTGGAGGTCCCCTAGGCGTCCCTGGGGGTGCCCTGGGTGTCCCTGGGGTGCCCTGGTTGTCCCCTAGCTGTCCCTGGGGTGGCCCTGGCTGCCTCCTAGGTGTCCCTGGGGGTGCCCTGGCTGTCCCCTACGTGTCCCTGGGGTGCCCTGGGTGTCCCTGGGGCGCCCTGAGGCGCCCTGGCTTTCCCCTAGGTGTACACTGGGGGGCCCTGGCTGTCCCCTAGGTGTCTCTGGCGGTGCCCAGGCTGTCCCCTAGGTGTCCCTGGGGGTGCCCTGGGTGTCCCTGGGGGTGCCCTGGCTATCCCTAGGGTGCCCTGGCTGTCCCCTCGGTGTCCCTGGGGGTGCCCTGCCTGTCCCCTAGGTGTCCTTGGGGATGCCCTGGCTGTCCCTAGGGTGCCCTGGCTGTGCCCTAGGTGTCGCTGGGTGTGCCCTGGGTGTCCCTGGGGGTGCACAGGGTGTCCCTGGGGTGCCCTGGCTGTCCCCTAGGTGTCCCTGGGGGTGCCCCGGCTTTCCCCTAGGTGTCCCTGGTGGTGTATTGAGTGTCCCTGGAAGTGCCCTGGCTGTCCCCTAAGTGTCCTAGGGGGTACCCTGGCTGTCCCTAGGGTGCCCTGGCTCTCCCTTAGGTGTCCCTGAGTGTGTCCTGGGTGTCTCTGGGGAGCCCTGGCGGTCCCCTAGGTGTCCCTGGGGGGGCCCTGGCTGTCCCTGGGGTGCCCTGTCTGTCCCCTAGGTGTCCCTGAGGGGGCCCTGGCTGTCCCCTAGGTGTCCCTGGGGGTTCCCTGGCTGTCCCCTAGGTGTCCCTGGGGGTGCCCTGCCTGTCCTCTAGGTGTCCCTGGGGGTGCCCCGGCTGTACCCTCCGTGTCTCTGGGGGTGCCCTGGCTGTCCCTAGGGCGCCCTGGCTGTCCCTTAGGTGTCTCTGGGTGTGCCCTGGGTGTCTGTGGGTGCCCTGGCTGTCCCCTAGGTGTCCCTGGGGGTGCCCTGGGTGTCCCTGGGGGGTGCACAGGGTGTCCCTGGGGTGCCCTGGCTGTTCTCTAGGTGTCCCTGGGGGTGCCCTGGGTGTCCCTGGGGGCGCCCTGGCTGTCCCCTAAGTGTCCAAGGGGGTGCCCTGGCTGTGCCCTTGGTGTCTCTGGGGGTGCCCTGGCTGTCCCTAGGGTGCCCTGGCTGTCCCTTAGGTGTCCCTGGGTGTGCCCTGGGTGTCTCTGGGGTGCCCTGGCTGTCCCCTAGGTGTCCCTGGAGGTGCCCTGGGTGTCTCTGGGGGTGCCCAGGGTGTCCCTGGGGGTGCCCTGGCTGTCCCGTATGTGTCCCTGGAGGTCTCCTAGGTGTCCCTGGGGGTGCCCTCGCTGTCCCTGGGGTGCCCTTGCTGTCCCCTAGGCGGCCCTGGGGTTGCCCTGGGTGTCCCCGGGGGTGCCCTCGCTGTCCCCTAGGTGTCCCTGGGGGTGCCCTGGCTGTCTTTAGGGTTCCCTGGCTGTCCCCTAGGTGTCCCTGGGGGTGCCCTAGGTGTCCTTGGGGGTGCCCTGGCTGTCCCTAAGGTGCCCTGGCTGTCCCCTAGGGATCTCTGGGGTTGCCCTGGCTGTCCCCTAGGTGTCCCTGGGGGTGCCTTGGGTGTCCCTGGGGTACCCCGGCTGTCCCCAAGGTGTCCCTGTGGGTGCCCAGAGTGTCCCTGGGAGTGCCCTGGCTGTCCCCTAAATGTCCCTGGGGGTGCCCTGGCTGTCCCCTAGGTGTCCCTGGGGGTGCCCTGCCTGTCCCTGGGATGCCCTGCCTGTCCCCTAGGTGTCCCTGGGGAGGCCTGGCTGTCCCCTAGGTGTCCCTGGGGGTGTCCTAGGTGTCCCTGGGGGTGCCCTGGGTGTCCCTGGGGTGCCCTGGCTGTCCCCAAGGTGTCCCTGTGGGTGCCCAGAGTGTCCCTGGGAGTGCCCTGGCTGTCCCCTAGGGGTCTCTGGGGGTGCCCTGGCTGTCCCGTCAGTGTCCCTGGAGGTGCCCTGCCTGTCCCCTTGGTGTCCCTGGGGGTGTCCTGCCTTCCCCTAGGTGTCCCTGGGGGTGCCCTAGGTGTCCCTGGGGGTGCCCGGGGCGTCCCTGGGGTGCCCTGGCTGTTCCCAAGGTGTCCCTGTGGGTTCCCAGAGTGTCCCTGCTAGTGCCCTGGCTCTCCCCTAGAGGTCTCTGGGGCTGCCCTGGCTGTCCCGTCAGTGTCCCTGGGGGTGCCCTGCCCGTCCCCTAGGTGTCCCTGGGGGTACCCTGGGTGTCCCTGGGGGTGCACAGGGTGTCAATGGGGTTCCCTGGCTGTCCCGTACGTGTCCCTGGGGGTGCCCTGGAGGTCCCCTTGGTGTCCCTGGGGGTGCCCTGGGTGTCCCTGGGGTTCCCTGGCTGTCCCCTAGGTGTCCCTGGGGTGCCCTGGCTGTTCTCTAGGTGTCCCTGGGGGTGCCCTGGGTGTCCCTGGGGGCGCCCTGACTGTCCCCTAGGTGTCCCTGCAGGTGCCCTGCCTGTCCCCTAAGTGTCCAAGGGGGTGCCCTGGCTGTGCCCTTGGTGTCTCTGGGGGTGCCCTGGCTGTCCCTAGGGTGCCCTGGCTGTCCCTTAGGTGTCCCTGGGTGTGCCCTGGGTGTCTCTGGGGTGCCCTGGCTGTCCCCTAGGTGTCCCTGGAGGTGCCCTGGGTGTCTCTGGGGGTGCCCAGGGTGTCCCTGGGAATGCCCTCGCTGTCCCTGGGGTGCCCTTGCTGTCCCCTAGGCGGCCCTGGGGTTGCCCTGGGTGTCCCCGGGGGTGCCCTCGCTGTCCCCTAGGTGTCCCTGGGGGTGCCCTGGGTGTCCCCTCGGTGTCCCTGGGGGTGCCCTGGCTGTCTTTAGGGTTCCCTGGCTG
Source organism: Chamaea fasciata (assembly GCF_029207755.1). Lineage (NCBI taxonomy): Eukaryota > Metazoa > Chordata > Aves > Passeriformes > Sylviidae > Chamaea > Chamaea fasciata. The sequence goes on from NW_027094447.1 coordinate 92,317, forward strand.
TCCCCTAGGTGTCCCTGGGGGTGCCCTAGGTGTCCTTGGGGGTGCCCTGGCTGTCCCTAGGGTGCCCTGGCTGTCCCCTAGGGATCTCTGGGGTTGCCCTGGCTGTCCCCTAGGTGTCCCTGGAGGTGCCTTGGGTGTCCCTGGGGTACCCCGGCTGTCCCCAAGGTGTCCCTGTGGGTGCCCAGAGTGTCCCTGGGAGTGCCCTGGCTGTCCCCTAAATGTCCCTGGGGGTGCCCTGGCTGTCCCCTAGGTGTCCCTGGGGGTGCCCTGCCTGTCCCTGGGATGCCCTGCCTGTCCCCTAGGTGTCCCTGGGGAGGCCTGGCTGTCCCCTAGGTGTCCCTGGGGGTGTCCTAGGTGTCCCTGGGGGTGCCCTGGGTGTCCCTGGGGTGCCCTGGCTGTCCCCAAGGTGTCCCTGTGGGTGCCCAGAGTGTCCCTGGGAGTGCCCTGGCTGTCCCCTAGGGGTCTCTGGGGGTGCCCTGGCTGTCCCGTCAGTTTCCCTGGGGGTGCCCTGCCTGTCCCCTTGGTGTCCCTGGGGGTGTCCTGCCTTCCCCTAGGTGTCCCTGGGGGTGCCCTAGGTGTCCCTGGGGGTGCCCGGGGCGTCCCTGGGGTGCCCTGGCTGTCCCCAAGGTGTCCCTGTGGGTTCCCAGAGTGTCCCTGCTAGTGCCCTGGCTCTCCCCTAGAGGTCTCTGGGGCTGCCCTGGCTGTCCCGTCAGTGTCCCTGGGGGTGCCCTGCCTGTCCCCTAGGTGTCCCTGGGGGTACCCTGGGTGTCCCTGGGGGTGCACAGGGTGTCAATGGGGTTCCCTGGCTGTCCCGTACGTGTCCCTGGGGGTGCCCTGGAGGTCCCCTTGGTGTCCCTGGGGGTGCCCTGGGTGTCCCTGGGGTTCCCTGGCTGTCCCCTAGGTGTCCCTGGGGTGCCCTGGCTGTTCTCTAGGTGTCCCTGGGGGTGCCCTGGGTGTCCCTGGGGGCGCCCTGGCTGTCCCCTAGGTGTCCCTGCAGGTGCCCTGCCTGTCCCCTAAGTGTCCAAGGGGGTGCCCTGGCTGTGCCCTTGGTGTCTCTGGGGGTGCCCTGGCTGTCCCTAGGGTGCCCTGGCTTCCCTTAGGTGTCCCTGGGTGTGCCCTGGGTGTCTCTGGGGTGCCCTGGCTGTCCCCTAGGTGTCCCTGGAGGTGCCCTGGGTGTCTCTGGGGGTGCCCAGGGTGCCCCTGGGGGTGCCCTGGCTGTCCCGTATGTGTCCCTGGAGGTCTCCTAGGTGTCCCTGGGGATGCCCTGGTTGTCCCTGGGGTGCCCTGACTGTCCCCTAGGTGTCCCTGGGGGGGCCCTGGCTGTCTCTGGGGTGCCCTGGCTGTCCCCTACGTGTCCCTGAGGGTGCCCTGGCTGTCCCTGGAGTTCCCTGGCTGTCCCCTAGGTGTCCCTGGGGGTGCCCAGGCTGTCCCATAGGTGTCCCTGGGGGTGCCCTGGGTGTCCCTGGGGTGCCCTGACTGTCCCCTAGGTGTCCCTGGGGGGGCCCTGGCTGTCTCATAGGTCTCCCTGGAAGTGCCCTGGCTGTCCCTGTGGGTGCCCTGGCTGTCCCCTAGGTGTCCCTGGGGTTGCCCTGCCCCTCCTCTAGGTGTCCCTCGGGGTGCCCTGGCTGTCCCCTAGGTGTCCCTGGGGGTGCCCTGGGTGTCCCTGGGGGTGCCCCTGGCTGTCCCCTAGGTGTCCCTGGGGGTGCCCTGGGTGTCCCTGGGGGTGCACAGGGTGTCCCTGGGGTTCCCTGGCTGTCCCCAAGGTGTCCCTGGGGGGGCCCTGGCTGTCCCCTAGGTGTCCCTGGGAGTGCCCTGGCTGTCTCTGGGGTGCCCTGGGGGTGGCCTGGGTGTCCCTGGGGGTGCACAGGGTGTCCCTGGGGGTGCCCTGGCTGTCCCTGGGGGTGCACAGGGTGTCCCTAGGGTTCCCTGGCTGTCCCGTACGTGTCCCCGGGGGTGCCCTGGAGGTCCCCTAGGCGTCCCTGGGGGTGACCTGCGTGTCCCTGGGGTGCCCTGGCTGTCCCCTAGCTGTCCCTGGGGGGGCCCTGGCTGTCTCCTAGGTGTCCCTGGGGGTGCCCTGGCTGTCCCTGTGGGTGCCCTGGCTGTCCCCTACGTGTCCGTGGGGTGCCCTGGGTGTCCCTGGCGTGCCCTGGGGTGCCCTGGCTGTCCCCTATGTGTCCATGGGGGGGACCTGGCTGTCCCCTAGGTGTCCCTGGGGGTGCTCTGGCTGTCCGTGTGGGAGCCATGGCTGTCCCCTTGGTGTCCCTGGGGGTGCCCAGGCTGTCCCCTAGGTGTCCCTTGAGGTGCCCTCGGTGTCCCTGGGGGTGCCCTGCCTGTCCCCTAGGTGTCCTTGGGGGTGCCCTGGCTGTCCCTAGGGTGCCCTGGCTGTGCCCTAGGTGTCGCTGGGTGCGCCCTGGGTGTCCCTGGGGGTGCACAGGGTGTCCCTGGGGTGCCCTGGCTGTCCCCTAGGTGTCCATGGGGGTGCCCGGGCTGTCCCCTAGGTGTCCCTGGGGGTGCCCTGAGTGTCCCTGGGGGTGCCCTGGCTGTCCCCTAAGTGTCCTAGGGGGTGCCCTGGCTGTCCCTAGGGTGTCCTGGCTGTCCCTTAGGTGTCCCTGGGGGGGCCCTGGCTGTCCCTGGGGGTGCCCTGCCTGTCCCCTAGGTGTCCCTGGGGGGGTCATGGCTGTCTCTGGGGTTCCCTGGCTGTCCCCTAGGTGTCCCTGGGGGTGCCCTGGCTGTCTCTGGGGTGCCCAGGGGGTGCCCTGGCTGTCCCTGGGGTGCCCTGGAGGTCCGCTAGGTGTCCCTGGGGGTGCCCTGGGTGTCCCTGGGGTGCCCTGGCTGTCCCCTAGGTGTCCCTGGGGGTGCCCCTGTTGTCCACTAGGTGTCCCTGGGGGTGCCCTGGCTGTCCCTGGAGGTGCCCAGGCTATCCCCTAGGTGTCCCTGGGATGCCCTGGCTGTCTCGTCAGTGTCCCTGGGGGTGCCCTGGCTGTCCCTGGGAGTGCCCCGGCTGTCCCCTAGGTGTCCCTGAGGTGCCCTACCTGTCCTCTAGGTGTCCCTGGGGGTGCCCTGGCTGTCCCCTCGGTGGCCCTGGGGGTGCCCTGGCTGTCCCTAGGGTGCCCTGGCTGTCCCTTAGGTGTCCCTGGGTGTGCCCTGGGTGTCTCTGGGGTGCCCTGCCTGTCCCCTAGGTGTCCCTGGGGGTGCCCTGGGTGTCCCTGGGGGTGCACAGGGTGTCCCTGGGGTTCCCTGGCTGTCCCCGAGGTGTCCCTGGGGGTGCCCTGGATGTCCCTGGGGGTGCACAGGGTGTCCCTGGGGTTCCCTGGCTTTCCCGTACGTGTCCCTGGGGGTGCCCCTGTTGTCCACTAGGTGTCCCTGGGGGTGCCCTGGCTGTCCCTGGAGGTGCCCAGGCTGTCCCCTAGGTGTCCCTGGGATGCCCTGGCTGTCTCGTCAGTGTCCCTGGGGGTGCCCTGGCTGTCCCTGGGAGTGCCCCGGCTGTCCCCTAGGTGTCCCTGAGGTGCCCTACCTGTCCTCTAGGTGTCCCTGGGTGTGCCCTGGCTGTCCCCTCGGTGGCCCTGGGGGTGCCCTGGCTGTCCCTAGGGTGCCCTGGCTGTCCCTTAGGTGTCCCTGGGTGTGCCCTGGGTGTCTCTGGGGTGCCCTGCCTGTCCCCTAGGTGTCCCTGGGGGTGCCCTGGGTGTCCCTGGGGGTGCACA